>NW_025901512.1:1500000-1723966 GCF_022539505.1 Lolium rigidum
GGTGCTTTCCGGTATCAAGCCTAGACTCATTGATGCGGTGGAAAAGTCACCGGGATGTTGGCTCGATGAGCTACCATCGATCTTGTGGAGTATAAGAACAACCCCAAACCGGTCTACCGGATACACTCCCTTCTTCATGGTTTATGGAGCAGAAGCGGTGATACCAACCGATATCATTCATGATTCACCAAGGGTACAGCTCTATACCGAGCAGGAGGTCAAAGAGGCCAGAGAAAATGATGTCGACTTGCTGGAAGAAGCAAGAGAGCTGGCTTTGGCAAGAACAGCCATTTACCAGCAAAACCTAAGACGCTATCATAACCGGAAGGTTAACCCAAGAGTTTTCCGGGAAGGAGATCTGGTACTTCGCCTAGTGCAGCGCACTGAAGGCCGGCATAAGCTCTTGCCACCATGGGAAGGTCCCTTCATTGTAAGCAAGGTGCTTCACAATGATGCATACTACTTGATCGATGCACAGGAGTGGAAGAAAGGAAAGGCGGACAGGTCCGGAGAGGAGAGCAAGCGTCCATGGAACGTAGCTCTGTTGCGCCCTTTCTACTCTTGAACTGGTGGTGTAAGAAGTTCCTTTTTGTACCTTATATGCTATGAATAAAAGATGCCGGAACCTTGAATGAATCTCGGGGACTACCCCAACTTAAGTTGCATGTAACTTGTTTATTTTTTTCAGTTTACCGGTTGCTTATTGAATGTTTTTTCTTTCCGGTTTAGTAGTGTGCTAAATCCTACCGGAGTCTTCGACTCTGCTGCTGTCCGCAAACCGGCTTCATGGCAAGCAAGATAAACCGGTAGGAGATAAGCACATGAACTGCGAAAAGGGAGAGCAGGAAAGAACAATCCGGAAAGTTTAACTAACCCCGGTTAAACCGGTTTTTTGCAAAATTTCAAAGTTATTTCTAAGTTCAAGAAGATGCTTGTTTGGTGAAAGAACCTTGTGCTCATACGCCAAAGAACGCCCAGAGAAGGCAGGCAGAGCCAAGGCAAAAGAACCAAGTATGCATCAAATTGGATGCGGAAGCAATTGAGAAATCTTTGCAGTGCAGGATAAAATCAAAACCAAAAGCAAATTATGCTAAGGCAAACTCATAAATACTTAGCTACCGGTATAACCTACCGGCAGGAAATGTTGTAGCACAACCACAGGCAAACTTAAAGTCTTACATCATAGACCCCGGCATTCCGGGGCAGAATTTAACGAACATTGTTTCAAGGATAAGCAGGACCAACGAACAGATAGCAGGCAAACATTTCAAAGGGAGTAATCACGCAGCAGGGGCTTCCGGAGGGGCAGCACCGGCATCAGCGTCGTCCAGAAGCTCTTCTTCGGCTTCATCCTCCTCCTCGTCGAGATAGTCCGTGACGCCAGGAGGGGGAGGAATGAAGGTGCGCATGTCGGCATACTCCGCGATGCGGTACGCGCGATCCTGCCGCTTGGCGGAGAGGATCGGGTCCAGATCCGTTTCTGCGCCTTCGCGCACGCCGGTAAGGGCATCCAGATTGAGCTCCGGGTACCAGGAGCAGGCGACGCGGAGGGCGGAGTCCGCGCCAGCGCGGGCAGCAGAGCACTGCCACTCGCGGATCCTCTTGCCGGCACCTTTCAGACGGTCGCTGATGAGGGAGAAGGTGTCCGGCACCACCTCGCCAGGCCACAAAGTCCTGTATAGCTGGGTAGCTACATCAGGGATGTCCGAAAGATTGCGGTCTATGCAGCGCATATGGGACACCCGCGCGTTAAGCGCGACCAGATGGTCCTTGGGCGTCCATGGCACGGTAAGATCCGCTTGGCCCTTGTCCTTGCGCTGCGCGTCGACCTTCTTGACGGCATACCTCTGCGAGTCTGGAAAGAGGCCTGTGCAAAGAAAGAAAAAGCTTAAGGAAAAAAGTCCGGAAGAAAAAGAGACCGGAAGAAAAAGAGTCCGGAAGAAACAGAGACCGGAGAGAAAAGAATCCGGAAGAAGAGAGACCGGACGGAAAGGTAGTGGAAAGAGAATGGGATCGAAGGAAGAAAGGCTTGTGTGCAGTAATCAAAGTGTAAAAGAAAAGAACTTACGGAGGGCGAGTGTGTCGGTCTGCAGGATCAGCTGATCGCACTCCTTATGCTCCTCCTCCAGTCGCGCGGCCTTCTCCTCGGCACCCTTCCGGGCCTTGGCCATCTCCTCCGGCTCTGCCCGCAACACCACGGTGGCATTGCAAGCATCCTCCGAGCCTCGTCCAACTTGGCCGCTGCGGTCACTTCAGCGGCTTTGAGGGCCTTGGCGTGGTCAAGCCCCAGCTGAATCAGCTGAGACTTGAGCTCCTGGTAGCTGGTCTTGAGGGCGTTCAGCTCCTCCTGGTGCTGCCGGTTGAGCTGGTCCTTCTCCCCTGTAACCGGAAAAAAGAATGTTAGCAAGGTTACACTAGTAAAAATGAAAAGAAACCAAGTTCAAAGGAGGAAGGAAAAAATAGTACGTTGGGCCTCGGCGAGCTGCTCTTTCAGAGCATCGATGGAAGCTTCCGGGATCACTGTTGAACAGAAATTGTAAATATCACAAGGAAAAAAGGTTTCCGGTAGCAAAGATGCCGGTGGAACAAAAACTTACCTTGGCACTTGTCATGTGCCTCAGCGAGCTCCCGGTGCTCCCACAAAAGCTCCTCGAAAAGGGCCTTCCGAGTGTCAGCGGTGACCTGTTCAAGAAAAAGAAGAAATGAGTTAAGTTTTGCGCTAAGAACAAAGTTCTTAACCCAAAACTCGGGGACTGGCAGTGCCAGTTTTGCGCGTTTCTAAGGTAAATTATGTGTTAAGAAGAAGAGGTTTAACCCGAAACTCGGGGACTGGCAGTGCCGGTTTCACGCTAAAATCTTAAGTTAAGTTTTGCGCTAAGAGCTGCGCTCTCACCACAAAACTCGGGGACTGGGAAGATAGACAAGAGAGAAACCGGCACGAACTAAGGAAAAGATAAAGCAGAACCGGAAACAAAGAAACCGGCAAAGGTTGAAAGTTAGTAGAACGTACCGTCAGATTGTTCGTGGAGTCATACCACGCGCTGTCAAGCTCTTTTACGGCAGCCCGGAGCCGCATGAAGTGCTCCTCAGAGCTCCGATCCCCGACAGGATCAGGTGCCGGCAGCCGATCCTTGCCCATGCCGCGGGTCGCCGGAGTGATGTCCGCGGCGTTCCACTTTTGGGCATACGGCAGGAGGTGCCCCAGATCCCGGCCTTGGCGCTGGAACTCCGTAATGCGGCCAAGGAGGCCGGTGGCCTTCATGCTGGCGCTTTTGGCAGCCTTGGAGACGTGCAGCACCAAGGGCTGCTGGCCGCCCGAAGGGGCGCTGGAGGCCGTCGCCTTCCCCTTGATGAGCTTGGAGGGCTTGGGCGGCGGCGCGGTAGAAGAGGCCCCGGAAGTCTTGGCCGGCGGCGCGCCAGGAGCGGCCTTGGAGGGCTGGGCGCGAGGAGCCTCAGGCGGAGGCATGAGGATGGTGCGTGGAGAAGGGGGAGCGCTAGGAGCGTCACCCGTCTTGGAGCCTTCCGGCGCGGAAGATTCCGGCGCGGAAGTTGTCTTTCGAGGACGGGAGGAGCAAAGGCTCCGCCCGCCGGCGGCTTCTTCTCCTCCGGCGCCGGTGTTGCCGGCGCCGGTGTCTTGGTGTTCCGGGAGGAAGGAAAGATCCTCCTCCGTGCGGTGATCCGACGGTGAAGGGGCCGCACGCCCCGAATTTGTTGTGCCCCCCGAAAGGGAGGCAGAGGTGTTGCCGGCACCGGATGGTGCCGGGCTTGAACGAGGAGGAGGGGTTGAGGTCCTTGCGGATCCCTCAGAGTCCGATGGCCTTGGACCAAGCTTGAGAGCGGGGCTAAGAAAAGGAGAAAAGACAAGTGGTTGAGAAAAAGCAACCGGAAAAGGAACTTAGCAAAAAAGGAGGCAAGCCGGAAAATGAAATTACCCGGAAGCGGTTGGCATCGCTTTGCGCCCGTAGCGGCGCACGCCCACTTCTTTCTCCCCCACGGGCTCCGTCCGGAAGCGCTTGGAGGGAGGAGCATGGCTGGAGCCGGCAGTAGATGCCGGCTGCTTGTTCTTCTGGCCCTGGGCCATGAGTTTGTCCACAAACTCAATGCCGGCCTCGGCGCGTAGGGGCGGCACGCGCTCGTGGATCTGTGAGTTGGATATGGCTAAGAAGCAATTCGCAAGAAAGCGATAATGGCAAAGTATAAGAAGCCGGAAAAGAAAATACCTCGAGCACAACCAGCTCCTCGGGGTTTCCGGTGGGCTCCGGCGGGTCCCGCCCAAGGCGCGCAGCCGGGGTCTTCCCCATCTTCAGATCCTTCCAAAATATGTAGGGATCCGGGTCGAAGGAGTCAAAGGCACGCTTCCGGAGAGGTCCTCGCGGCTCTGCCTGGATAGAGGGGAAGCGGTCCCTGGCCTGAAACAAGGTAAAAAAGAAGGTTAGCAAAAGCAGAAACTTACCGGCAAAGACAACCCCAAGTTGCGCAATCTCTTACTTCTTGGGTCGGACGGTTAGAGGAACTGAGGGGAAGGAGGCCCCATTCCCAAGTAAAAGGCATAGCAGTTTGACAAATCTGCTTAGCCTTAAGAACAACATCTTTCTTGCTGAGAGCACGGCCTGTGATCTTGGTAGGATCGCCTGGGCCATACATCTCGCTCATCCTATGTGCGCGGCGCTTAAGAGGAAGCACCCGGCGCGATATGAAAGTCCGGATGACATCGTCGGGACAGATGTTGGTCTCCTTCTTCAAAGAGGCCAAGAAGCGCACTACCCGATTGGTTTCGGCATGTTCTGTCCTCGGGTTGTAGCTCCAGTTGGCTCTGCTGGGGGGCCCCTCTTGGTATGGAGGAAGATTGATGCGATCGGCGCGGCCGGTGTTCTTCACGTAGAAGAAAGTTCCTTGCCAGGTGCGGCAAGACTCGAGGCTGGTAAACTTAAGAAAAGTGCTCCCTTGGCGGGAGCCGACGATGCAGGAGCCGCACTGCACGGGCGGCTTGGGCTTAGGAATTTCCTTGCCCTGGACGGAGTTGATCCGCAAGTTGAAGAAGCGGGCAAACGTCTCACAAGTGGGACGAATGCCGATGTAAGCCTCCATGAAGGTGGCATAACAAGAGAGATAGAAAATGGCGTTGCCAGGAAGGTGGTGAGGTTGGAGTTCGTAGAAATCTAGGAACTCCCGGAAAAAAGTAGAGGCAGGAAGGCCGAAGCCACGCTCGAAGTGAGCAAGAAAAACAACAAACTCGTCGTCTTCCGGATCCGGTTCGATCTCGTCATCCGGAATCTGACAGGAAACTCCTTCCGGAATCCTTCGAGACCGGTACAGCCAATCAATCTCGAACTCAGTAACGTTGGAGCCCATCCAGGCTCCGCGAGTGGGTGGGGAAGGCTCCTCGCCGGAAGATTGGCTGGAGCTGCTAGAGGCTTGGTCAGAGCTGCTGGCCTCTTGGCTACCGGAAGCTTGGCTAAAGCTACCGGATTCTAGGTTGCCGCCGGACTCTTGGGGGTTACCGGATTCCTGCTGGTTGCCGGAATCGGTTTCCATTGGATCTGAGGCCGTAGATTCACCGGGAGAAGGTCTACGGCGCTTAAGAGAAAGGGAAGAAGAGGATGCGGAGGAGGATTCCTCGTCGGACATCGCGAGGGTAGGTGGAGAAACAGAAATCCCAGACTCGAACCCCGCGTGAAGATCTACGAGTAAGAGGAAAACCAAAGAAAAAGGAGCAAATAAGAACACCAAAGGCTCAAGATCTGGAAAGCAAGCGAACGGCGAGTAAAGAGAAATTAGTACCAACCTTGAGCGGCGCGGTCGCTGGGGAAAGAGTTTGCTGGCGGAGAAGCGGGTCTACAGCCGCCGGCGAGCACCGTCGACGGCGAGGCGGAGAAGCTCGCGAAGAAGCACAAATGCGGCAGACGCGAAGAAGTTGCTGCCGAAGATCTCCGCACAGCGAAGTCCGGCGGCGGCACGGCGTGAGTTCGCCGGGCACCGGAGCTCGAACGGGCGACGGCGGACGGAGAGCGGCGGAGGCGCAAAGGCGTGGAGCTCTGTGCGCGAAGGAGAAGAATGCGAAGAAGATGAAGAGGAACGGGCAGTTGCGTTTATATAAGAGAGAGAAAGTGGGCGTGGAACCGCTGGGCCGCGGCGGTTCGCCTCACGGCCCGCGACGGTTCGCGCCTTGGGCCACCACGTGGCGGAGGAATACACGCGCGAAAACGGAGGCCACACGGAGGCGCACGCGGGATCCCGAAGAGGTAGTGGGATCCGCTGCGGTGCATTAAATGCGTGCGCGGGAGTCGAAACGATGTGACAGCGGACACTGGCGCGTCAGTTACAGTGCGCATGTCACTGACAGGCGCGGGACCCGATATATTCTCGACTTCGCCGAGGAAGGAGTAAAGACACATGGTGCCGGAAAAAAGAGGTGCCGGAACAAGCCTTGCAAAGAGAAGAAAAGGAACAAGGGTAAAGGTGCCGGAACTAAGCTCAAAAGATGAGTGACTAAACCGGTATCTTAAAAAGATGAAAACCTGGCATGGTCTGTAGGATAGAATCCTCCAGACTATACCAGCTTCGGGGACTAATGTTGGGGGGATAACCCCCGGTATGCCAAAGGCATGCCAAACCGGATGGTTTGAGCCATCAAGATACCGGTTTAATGTTCTTACCGGAAGCCTAGTAGGAATCCGGGAGAGCAAGGCTAAGCCGGTATCCCCAAAGGGGTATGCCGGAACCCGGTATAGAAGATACCGGAAAGGAGAGCCTGTCGGCGGGGACTGGTCAAAGATTCTCTTCCGAGCAAGAAGACAAGGATGAGCTAAGCAAAGTAACTTTATTCAGAGCCCTGGCGCCAAAGAGAGAGGTGACGTCCAAAGAAGCCGGAGGACATCAGCAGCCCTGATAAAAGAAGGCCCCGGTGTCATCTATGATTAAAGTAGCTTTGTACAGTAGCCTGTTAAAGTAGTTTGTCCAGTCAAAGATGCCATTAGGGTTTCTTGCAGTGTAAGCTACCCTCTCCCCTATATAAGGAGAGGGGGCAGCCCTTCTTCACGGGCAAGCAAGTATGTACGCGCGTGTGTAGGAAGGCAGAGCCTGTAACTTGTGAATCAATGAAAATGGTGATCTAGAGGGAGTTCTTCCTTGTGTCTTTCTTCTTCAACCTCTGGCCTTGGCCAAGTTCTTGAGGAAACCATCCGGAATCTCTTCCCACCTGATCGCAAACCCTCCCCCGAATCCTCTTGCGTCCATTCGGCCCCAATCTAAGCCATCCTATGGCATCTGCTCGTTCACCACGACGACATGCACCAAATCAGACTGGTCCTTACTGTTCCTAGAACAGGGACAAGAAACCTTCGGCAGAACAATGTCAGGTTTTTGGCGATCGGTCCCGGAAGCGGGCTGCGTCCCCAAGCACAAAGATGCCTCCAAAGAGGATAAGACCTCCTTTGGAGAAGGTACACAATCCTCACTACTTCACCTTGCCCTCTACAAGTGTGTGTTAAATGTAGCTCTTCTTTTCAGAGGAAAAGGATTATGCCCGAAGTGTGATCAGAGGGGAATTCTGACAAGTTGGTCTGTCAATAGGGAACACTCTCTTCCATTGTTTCCCCTCAGGTTCTTACGGCCAGCCAAGGTTTCTCCGCTCATCGGTTAGTTTCTTTGTCCAAAAATCCCTTATTTGCCAAAAGTGAAAGATTTCATAATTTTGTATTCCAGCAAGCTGAAGGGGCTCCTTCCTCCTAGCACAAAGTATCAACATAAGATGGCCTTAGCCGAGTCTCGGAGGGTACGTGAATCAATTCTCCCAATCCAGTAATTCTACGATCTGCCGTCGTACTAAGCGGTGATGATGTCGGCGCAGCGCGATTTCCTGGTGACATAGGCATCCCAAATGGGCCTGCCGAAGATAGTACCCGGGGTTTACTGAAGGCCCACTACCCAAAGAATAAGAAGATTCGGGAGCCCAAGATGTATTTAAGGAAAGATAGAGTTGTAATAGGAAGTGTTATTTGTAATCTTGCGGGATGAGTTAGAAACCTTCCCGGACTATGTAACTTGTACTACACGAATCCCTCGGCTCCGCCTCCTATATAAGGGGGAGTCGAGGGACACAAAGATCATCGAATCATTGTTTGCAAACCCTAGTTTTCATAATCGTCGAGTACTTTTCGGCTGAAACCTTCGAGATCTACTTGCCCTCTACTTCCAACTAAACCCTAGCCTACAATCCATAGGCATTGACAAGTTAATACCTTGTCAATTGGCGCCGACCGGGGGGACTAGAGGCGTAAGGATCTGATCTCGATGGCACGTTCAAGATCTTCGACATCGTCAACCGCAAGCAACGCAATGGATCAAGGTAAACAGATCGTTGCTGGTCCTGTCGATTTTGTTCCTCACCCACCCTCCCATTTGAATGCATATGCGTATCTGGCGGAGCCCATGGAGATGACGTTCGGAAGGTTTCACTTTCGCGTCGAGAAGGAAGGATCGTATCGTGTCGAAATTCCGATTTCGTCGGGATCGTCGGCGGTCGATTCCGATTTTTCAAGCTATACATCGTCAACCGAATCATGAGAAGAAGAAACTTCGTCGACACGCTATGTCAGCACCAGAGCAAGAGAGAAACTCGCCAAGATCTTCAACGACATGTCGTTTGAGTCATCTGCGGACTCATATATAAGCGATTGCTCAAGCGATGTCGACAGTTATGACTTCATCGACAAATCTATTACAGTGGGCAAGGTCTTCATCAATCTCAACGATGATGTCACCAAACCCAACATAGATCTGAATACAAAATATCATCAGATTTATGCCATTGAAGATCAAGAGGAAACGTCTGAGGCTTTCGACGATCTGGGAAATCCATACGTCGATCCCTCCAATCTGCGACAAGGCCTGGGCAATAAATACGTCGGGCCACAGCCGCGAGACAGAGTTCAACTTCCGCAAGCAGCGTGGGATAGAGCCGCGAGAGCTATGAACGGTTCAGAACCAATGGCCACCACAGCCACACCAGAGGAATTGCAAGCATATCAATATAGGCAAGCACGAGCCGCAAGAGAATTGGAAAAACAGACAGCTGAGTTAAACAGAAGAAAGGAGGCAGCTTCTGCATCCAGCAGGAGAAGAGCAGATCTAAGTCGACAATCTAGAACTTCGGGTGATAGCCACAGGGAGGCTCGGAACAGAGCAAGATCAAGGTTGCAACATATACCCGAAGCAGAAAGAGAGCACTTGGTCCAAAACCTCGACATGTCCTTTATGTCGATAGATACAAGAGGAAACATCATCCCTAAAACACCAGAGGCTGGGTATATGGCGACACATGCTTTTATCCTCGCATCTAAACCACCTCCAGGCGATCCAAGGGAAACACTATACAATATGGCGATAGCAGGAGTTGGAGCTATGGGGACAGCGTTTGTATCAACGCCTCCCGAAGGAGCGGCAAGGCAAAATAGTCCACGACCTGCAGCAGCAACAACGGCAGCCCCTGAAGGACCAAGTGGAGCAAGAGACACGGCAGCACAGGCAAGGGTCGACAGAGCGCGGCAAAGCAGAAGGGAACATCGGCAATCCCCAGAGCTTAACGACGAAGACATGTGTGGCTTGCCGTGTTTTGCGAGGAGAGTCCGAAAAACTCGAGTCCCTTCAGGATTCAAGTTACCTGACAACTTCAAGAAATTCGACGGCCTTCAAGATCCAGAGGATTGGTTAGTTGATTATCTCGAGACGGTGAAACTCACAGGAGGAACCAGGGCAACAGCTATGCAAAGCATCCAGGTGCATCTGAGTGGAGCTGCACGATCTTGGATAAAGAAACTTACCCCAGGATCTATCGACAGCTGGGAAAGCTTCGAGGATGTGTTCGTCAAGAATTTCCTGTCCACATGCAAGAAACCTGCGTCGTTGGAGGAATTGAGAGCATGTCGACAAAAGCCGGATGAGCCAATGAGAAAGTACATCCAAAGGTGGAACATCATTAAAAACTCGGCAGAAAATATATCTGACGAGAGAGCAATAGACGCGTTTGTCGCAGGAATCAGGCGTGGAGATTTCGTCGAGGACTTGGGAAGGACCAACCCAAAGACAGTATCCGCGTTAATGGAAATAGCAAACAGATGGGTAGATGGAGAAGATGCTGTCCACAACAAATGACACAGGTCGCCAGAAGAGGACCGTGGTCGCAATTATCAACCGAGGCGACGATTTCCTCGGCAGTACCCGAACTACGATGCCCCAGGACAAATTTCGGCAGGTTTTCGAGCGAACACAGGAGGGAGCAACAGAGATGATTATCAGAGAAGCAATGAGCAGCGAAGCGATAATAGGGATGATTCTCGAAACAACAGGCCAAATAGCGGGCCTAGGTTCCCGAGGCCTTTCGTGTCTCCCGAAGAGATGATGAATGGGCCGTGTCAGATGCACTTTTTCCTCGACAGCAATGGAAAAAGACAGTCAGGACATCTGCAGAAGGATTGTCGCAATTTCCAGGCAATGTTAAGGTGGGCAGAGCACGCTAACGCTCGGGCAGCACAGAGAAATCCTCGAGAACCAAGGAGCGAGATTCACTTACCACCTCCCCCGCGATTACAGACGACAATCGACATCAGCTCAGAATAGCGGCAGCACCTCCACCACCACCTTACGTTGATCCTAACTCCAACGGAGCGGTGTCGATGATTCAGAAGGGAAGGCCATCCAACAGAGCTCAGAAAGTAATCTCACGACAGGTGTTCATGGCAGAAAAAATGCCTCCACCAACAGTTGAGTATCTTAATTGGTCAGGGCAAGATATCGGCTTCACCATAGCAGATCATCCGCAGCAAGTTCCTCGACCAGGGCAATCAGCACTTATTTTGCCAGCAGTTATCGCGGGATTTGATGTCTCTCGAGTGTTCATAGACGGCGGCAGCAGCTTAAACCTTATGTATGCAGATACATTGAGGAAGATGAACATATCCCTAGCAAACTTGAAGCCAACAGACACAAGGTTCCACGGCATCACACCAGAGAAACCGAATTATCCATTGGGGAAGATCAATCTCGACGTTCAGTTTGGAACCCGAGAGAATTATAGAATCGAGAGGCTGGAATTTGAAGTCGTGGATTTCCCGTCACAATATCACGCTTTGTTGGGACGACCAGCATATGCTAGATTTATGGCGGTGCCACATTATACATACCTGTTGTGGAGGTTACCTGGACCAAAGGGACCAATCACAGTCAAAGGAAGCTTTGCCTTAGCCGATAAGTGTGATAAGGATTTTCACCGGCTATCAGAAACTTTCGGGATGCAAGCTGAGTACCTGGCGTCAAGGAGTATGACTGACTACGACGTGCTGCCAGACGTTGGAAGGCCAAACAAAGAATCAACTTTCAACACCGAGAAAAATTCTAAGGAGGTGCAGATTCACCCGATAGACCCGAAAAAGACGACATCCATCGCAAACGACATGGACCTCGCATAGGAAAGCGCGCTCGTCGAGTTCCTCCGTGAGAGCTGGAAAATCTTCGCATGGTGTCCAGCTGACATGCCAGGAGTACCCAGGGAACTTGCCGAGCACCACCTAAACTTGGATCCATTAGCGAGACCAATCAAACAACCTTTGCGGCGTTTTTCGGAACCAAACCGCAAAGCCATGCTGTCAGAAATCAATCGACCACGAGAAGCTGGTTTTATCAAAGAGATATTCACAAAAGCCACATGGGTAGCAAATCCTGTGTTGGTGCCGAAGAAAAACACTAAAGTCCTTCGCATGTGCGTCGACTTTACGTGTCTCAATAAACATTGTCCAAAGGATCACTTTCCCCTCCCGAGGATCGATCAAATTATCGACTCCACGGCTGGATGTGAATGTCTTTCCTTCCTGGACGCATATTCTGGTTATAACCAGATCAGATTGAAAGAAGAAGATGAAGTAAAGACCGCATTTATTACACCTTACGGCGTGTTTTGCTACAGAACAATGCCCTTTGGTCTAAAAAATGCGGGAGCAACATATCAGAGGATGATGCAGAAGTGTTTGGCGACACAGATTGGGAAAAACGTACAAGTATACATCGACGATGTCGTCATAACATCAAAAAAGGGGACAACGCTAATCGAGGATCTCAAGGAAACCTTTGACAACCTTGACAAATTCTGCCTCAAAGCTGAATCCGACGAAGTGTTCTTTTGGCGTCCCAGCAGGAGAACTTCTGGGGTTTCTAGTTTCAGCAAGAGGGATTGAAGCAAATCCCGACAAAATACAAGCTATCGTAACAATGAGGAAGCCAACAAAGTTGAAAGAAATACAGCAGCTAACTGGGCGAGTCGCAGCTTTGAGCAGATTCGTCGCCAGGCTGGGAGAAAAAGCGTTACCATTTTACGCTTTAATAAAGCAAGGAGATAAATTCCAGTGGAACGAAGAGGCCGACAGAGCTTTCGAGGATTTGAAGCGCACAATCTCGACACCACCAATCTTGGTGGCGCCGAAGGAAAAGGAACCTCTCCTGCTGTATATTGCATCCACGCCCCAAGTGGTGAGCACGGTGCTAGTTGTCGAAAGAGAAGAAGAAGGAAAACTCCATGGAGTGCAAAGGCCAATATATTTCATCAGCGAAGTTCTGTCGCCTTCCAAACAGCGGTACCCGCAGTACCAAAAACTAGCATATGGAGTAATTGCAACGGCAAGGAAGTTGCATCACTATTTTTCGGCACACCCGATAATAGTAGTCAATGAAGCACCTCTCTCAAATATACTGAACAACCCAGAAGCTACAGGGCGTGTCTCCCTTTGGGGAATAGAACTTTCCCCTCGGGATATCACGTATGAAAAAGAAAGGCAATCAAGTCGCAAGTCCTGCCAGATTTCATTGCGGAGTGGATGGAGCTACAAAACACGGGACCCCCGGATCTGTCGAGAACCTGGACTATGAACTTCGATGGGTCCAAGAGAGTAGAAGGAGCTGGCGCAGGAGTAGTACTTATATCACCTGAAGGCGACAAGTTGAAGTACGTCCTTCGGATGACGTTCCCTAACGCATCTAACAATGAAGCAGAATATGAAGCCCTCATACACGGGATGAAGATGGCGAAAGCTTGTGGTGCAACTCGACTAAAAATCTTTGGCGACTCACAATTGGTGGCTCAGCAAGTTATGAACCAATGTGATGCAGTCAATGATAGCATGATGGCATACAAGGAGGTGTACAACGAGCTCGAGAAGCTGTTTGATGGATGCGAGGTAAATCACATCAGTAGATTGAGCAATGATGAAGCCGACGTTCTCGCAAACATCGGGTCGCAGTGCCTCCCAATCCCGCCAGGAGTATTTTGGGAAGAAATAGCGGAGAGATCCACGAAGTCAAAAAAGGTGCAGAAAAAAGCAAAAGAAGAGAAAGCTTCGGCACCCCTCAAAGAAACCACGGAGGATGAAGAGGACCAAGAGCTTGTGATGATGGTACAAATTCCTTGGATGCAAGCATATATATCATACATCCTCAGGAAAGAAATACCTGATGACCCAGTTGAGGCAAGGAGAGTTATTCGACGATCTAAAGCTTTTACAGTGATCAAAGGGGAATTATACAAGCGAAGTATATCAGGAGTCCTGCAAAGGTGCGTCACACCCGAAGAAGGAAGAATAATTCTGAAAGATGTACACGAAGGAATATGTGGCCACCACGCAAGTAGTCGAGCTATTGCAGCCAAGGTTTTTCGGGCAGGATTCTACTGGCTGACAGCAATCGAGGACGCCAAAGAAATAGTAAGAACTTGCGACGCGTGTCAAAGGTTTGCCGCAAAACCTCACTCTCCAGCAGCAGAACTAACACCAATACCATTGTCGTGGCCATTTGCCCAATGGGGACTTGATATGGTGGGCAAATTGCATAAAGCTTCGCCAGGAGGATATGAGTACTTGCTGGTGGCTGTCGACAAATTCACCAAGTGGATAGAAGCAAAGCCGATAAATTCACCAGATGCAGCATCAGCAATAAAATTCGTGAAGGACATCGTTTTTCGATTTGGAGTACCTCATAGCATTGTTACAGACAATGGCAGCAACTTTACGTCAAAGGAGTTCAAGGCGTACTGTGCAGAGGTAGGCATCAAATTGCACTTCGCGTCAGTTGAACATCCTCAAACCAATGGTCAAGTCGAGAAAGCCAATGGCATCATCTGCAATGGCATCAAGAAACGCCTATTAGGACCACTGGAAAAAGCTCGACATACCTGGCCAGAAGAACTACCAAGTGTGCTATGGAGCATCCGAACAACACCAAATACAGTGACACAGGAGACTCCGTTTTTCCTTGTCCATGGAGCAGAGGTAGTACTGCCAATAGAAATAGAGCACGACTCCCCCAGAGTCACAGAGTATAATGAAGAAGCTTCCAGGAAAGCATTGGAAGACGACGTCGACGCACTCGACGAAGCTCGAGACGAAGTATTATCAAGGGTAACTAAATATCAGCAGGACCTGAAAAATTACCACAGTCGACGTTTGAGACCAAGATCTTTTCAAGTCGGAGACTTAGTTTTACGACTCAATCAAGAGCGCACTGAAAACTCGAGTCGCCATGGTTGGGACCTTACGTTGTCACAGAAGTCATCGACGGAGGCGCATACAGGATCAAGGACAAGAAGACGGGGGTTCCCGAGCAAAACCCCTGGAACGTAGCACAGCTCAGGCGGTTCTACGCCTAGAGTCGAAATATAGTCCTTCTCTGTAAAAATACAATGTACTAAAACGACCGCGAGTTTTCAGACGCACTCTTTTCCTTTTCGGGGCACCGAGTGGAGCCGGAAAGGTTTTTAATGAGGCGGGCTCGCGGTGCTGCAATATAATAAAGATAGTGGAGATATATTTCTTATTCTTCGACACGCTCGGGGGCTCAACGCCTTCAAGTCTCAAAATACGTACAATATAGACTTACCAAAATATTTCGCCTTGGTGCACTAAATACCTCGCCAAATATCGGAAGCTGATAAAATTATAAATATAGTGTACGCGCCAAAAAACTTATTGCTTTGGTCTAAGAACCTCGCAACAAAAATATAGAACTTTGACACCACGACACTCGGGGGCTTTCAACCCATCAATGAAAAAACAGAGGTATTTTATTATGACAGGAGGAAAAATCTTCGAGATGGAAAAAACAGTACAACTCTAGCCAGAAGGCTCGGGGGCTCCAACAATATAGAACAATCTTCAATATACAACAAATTTCTTCGGAAATACAGACATAATGTTGTACAATATAGTACAAATCAGTCAAAGCCTAAGATACTATCTATGGACAAGCCTCTGGTCGTTTTATGCTCAGCATAGGATCCCTTGACGAAGAATTCCGAGTCCATCCGAAGAAGTTCATCTATCATCGACTCAGCCACAGGAGTTACCATCTCATTGATTGAGTCAATATCATTCTTTCGCCGCGATTTCTTGGCCAGGCAATCAGCAACAATCTTCGTCAGGTCTAATTCTGGATGGCAAATATTTATCATAATCATGGCGAACCTTGCTCCAGCAGTCAATTGAGCTCGCACAAAATTATGAATGCGAGGAGCATCTCTGAAAACCTCCAGCAATTCAGGAAGAGTCTTGGGAATTTCATTCCGAGGAAACAGAGTTTTATAAACAAGGGTTAATGTTGTCGTGCAAAAATTGAGAAATTCGCGCACTTGGCAAGCACGATCTTGAAACTCGACAATTTGTTGGGTTCGTTCGGGGAGGCCCGAATAAACAGCCATGGTTAAGGGAAAGATTGACGAGAAGATTTGTTCACTCGTTCACTCTTCGATCTTCGGCGGCAGCATCAAGAACTGATCCTATTAAGCGACAAGGCAAGAAATTTGAAGAGAGGCACAGTAAAATAAAGAAGAGGCATTGCGAGGTTGAAAAACATACCTAACATATCAGTGCTAGCCTCCAACATTAGCTCGAGCATGCTATTTTCTCGGGTAGTGGCTCCTTTTGCTTCCAATACAGCAGCATCCTTGGCAGCCATAGCCTCTTTGGCTTGTTGGAGAGCAAGTTTTTCTTGCTCGGATGCTTTCCGAGATTGTTCCATCATCGCAAGAGTTTGTTTCTTCATGGATTGAAGTTGTTGTCGAAGTTCTTGCAAATCTTCTGAACAATGTTTGCTTGAAGAACCTTCGAGGGGGTTATCATTGATTAGCATTTTCTTCGAGAAGGATGAAGCGGGAGAAGCATCGACGGAGCAAGGATTGGTCGAATAGTTGTCAAATATTAACTGGAAAAGAAAGCGCCAAGGATCAATGATAGTGCCCGAGGGAATTTCATTAATTTCTAGAAATATTTACATAGGCATTACAAAAGAAGTTTCTCCTAAAAGGCTACCAGGATAATTGTCGCCACACCTAAATTGGCGACAAGAGCAAAAGAAACGAGAGAAAGAAAAAACAAAGAGGCATGCAACTAGACCTCCGGCCTTGATGAGCTAGGAGTTGAAGCTGGTTTGATCCCGAGATAGGCCAAGATTTTCTTCGTGTTGGGCTTGGCTGCCTTAATCAACGACCTCCATCTTGACTGCTCTATCTGATCGGTGTCGCCAACCTTCATCCAATCAATAGTTTGTTGGCTGTCAGCAACCAGGGCCACAGTGCTCTTGACAACAATCTTCATGTTTTCCTGGCGCATCTTCAGTCCAAGGTCCTCTGATGAATTGAAGCTCTGGGCAAGGGCAAGGAAAGTCGGGGGCTCCTCTTTCTTCGGGAAGAAGTAAGGGAACAGCGTCGACAGTCCCGCACTAGCATTCGCCACGCCTTCACGAATTTCGGATCCATGAAGCTCCAGATAAGAAAGTGCGTCAAGGAGAGGATCATTGTCGGGATTCTCCAGATCAAACTCTTGGTTTGTTTGGCCTGCCACAGGAAATAAGCGTTGGTCAAAATCAAGAAATAGCGGGTCCATTAAAAAATAGAAGGGATCGATAATATTACCTTGAATGCGTCGACTTTGCGATTTTAGGCGCTTGAGAATCCCCTGCTCACGAGCAGCCTGTGCGGCCTTGTGCTCGTTTAAAGCAGTTTCGGCATCCTCAAGTCTCTTACGCAGATTCTCGACACTAGCAGCTTTCGCTTTGGCTTCACTAGCCTCTGCTTTGGCGTCGCTAGCAACAAGTTCGGCTTTCTTATGGGCCGCTTCACTTTGCTCCAGTTTTTGAGCAAGTGCGTCGGCACGTTTGTTGGCCTCTGCAAGTTTCTCTGTCGAAATAAAAAAGAAAAAAAGAAAGGTCAAAAAAGTTGCGACAAATGACAGGAGCAAGAAGTCAAAAACAACGACAGCAAGAAAGTTATTACCTTCAGCTCTGTTGGCATACTCACGGTACCCAATGAATTGGGATCCGATGCGGATAAGCTTTTTGATCATGGGCTATCAAAGAAGAACAAAGAAAAAGAAATATCGGTATGAAAAAAGAATGAAGGCGTGAAAAAGCAAAATAGAGGAAAGATAGATATCGGCAAGAAAATGAAAAAACTTACATCATCCAAGAGCAGCGTAGAAGAGCTGCCCAATTGAGGGGCAGGCTCCATAATCGTTTCAATCCTTGTCCTTTTTGGTGAAGGAGCAAGGGGGCTTGATGGTGGAGTAGTGGTGACAACGTTTCGTTGAGGAGGCGAGGATTCTTCTCCTTCAACTAGCGTGTCCGAGGCAAGTAAAGTATGTGACGTGCTCGTCCGAGGAGCCACGTCAACAGTTGGTACTTCTTCCTCGTCATCACTGTGATTCAAAATCGACAGCATAAAAAGCAAGACAGGATAAACATTTCGAGTACGAAATAAGGAGAAATAAAAATGACTTACGAGCTGACAAGGGATTCAAGATAAGGATCATAAGCTGCCTTCTGATGAGAAGGGTCAACTTCTTCGGCTTTAGAAGTGCCGGAATCTTTGACATCATTCCTCTTCCTTTTGCCTTTCGGGGAGACAGCGGGAGGAGGAGATTGTGCCGACGCAGTACCTTCGGAAGAACCCGCAGATTTTCGAGAATCCACGGGTTCATTCACAAAAGATGGAGCTTCCTGATTGTCATCACTGACAATGGCCCTTTCTTCGACTTCTCCACCTTCAGGGAGAGGAGGAAGCGAGCCAAGGTCTGGATGATTCTGTGCAAAACAAAACAGGGAGCAATATCAGAAATAAAGTTACATAAAAGATAGCAAAGCAATAACAGGACAATAAGACAAAGATTACCTCGGGAAGTGGATTGGCGGCGCTGAATGGCGTCACTCGACAAGAAGAAGGGACAGCATCTTTTTTGTTGAGAGATGAAATTTTTCGGACAAGTCTTTCTAAGTCCTTGACCTCCAAATTCACCGACAGCCGATCTACGTCCTTGTCGCCGGCATATTTCCAGAGAGGATGCTTGCGAGCCTGAAGCGGCTGCACCCTAGCCCTAAGAAAGTATGCGGTGATTTGGATCCCCGATAACTCCTTGCCGCGAGTATTCTGTAACTCGTGGATACGAGCCATCAAGGTTTCTGTCGACGCCCTTTCTTCTTCGGTGGCCTCCGCGTCCCATGAGCGGCGGCGAAAGATTTTCTCGGCGCCATCAAAAGGAGGGATGTTGTCTTCTACGCATCCATGGTTCTCCTCCTGAATGTACAACCACTTCTTGCGCCATCCTTGAGCCGAGTCGGGAAGCTTGACGTCGAAGTAGTCGACGGTGGGTCGAACGGAAATTACAACGCCGCCTATATTATAGGCGACATTGGGCGAGCCATTGCGGCGGCAGAAGAAAATGCGCTTCCATAGCGCCCGGTTAGAGCTGGATGCCAAGGAAGGCCTCGCACAAAGTAATAAAAATGGAGATGTGGAGGATTGAATTCGGCGTGAGGTGGTGGAGTTGAAGACCGTAGACAAAAAGAAGTCCACGGAGAAAAGGATGAATGGGGGCGGAAAGACCGCGGATGAGATGGTCGACAAAACTTACCCGGTACCCCATTGGAGGGGTTGGGTAGCTCTCCTCGGCTGGGAAGCGCAATGCTCAGGGCTTCTTGCTGATCCCCGGCTTCTTCGAGCATATTGACGTCTTGAGTGGAAATTTTGGATCTTTCCCACTCTGCCGTTCCGAGATCCACGGCGACCATGGAGGATTCCGGCGTGCTGTGCCTTGTCAAGCGACGAGGTGGCATCAACAATGGCGCAGGATTCACAGTAGGGAGGCAAAGAGCTTAGGAAGCTGTGGATTGCAGGAGGAAATTGCAGATGAGAGAAGGAAGACGGCGCGGGCGGAAGTGTCCAAGGAGGAAGAAGATGAATTTATATAGGGGTGCGGCGAAACGATGAACCGTTGGATAAGGAAAATGTGTGACAGATGATAGCCACATGGCATCAAGGGTAAAAAAGTAATTCAACGTCGCGGAAGTTACGGTGTGTATGCCAGGAAAAGCGGAGGACGTGTGTCCCCCACTTGCACGACGTGTCAAGATAGTGGATTAATTGGGCCCGCATGGCGGCGAGAAAAGGCTTGTCGCAAATTTTTTATAGGCAATCGTGGCTATCGTCAGCAACAACGTCATCTTGACAGAAGGAAAAATTTGACTCAACAGCTTCATAAAAGGCGACACGGAAAAATAATGATTGAGCCTTTGATCAAATACAAGTTTCTGATCAAATGCTCGGGGGCTACTTTGGAAGAAAGAAAAAGATCTAAAAAGACAAAATAGAAGTGGCATGAGCCTATGACCAAATACAAATATTTGTTCATAGCCTCGGGGGCTACTCCCATCGAGAGCGCTGTTCGCGCACCCGAGAAATTGAAAAATTTCGGGAGATAAAAGGAGAATATAGCGGCATGAAGAGTGGAGCCTACAACCAAGAACAAGTCCTTGGCTGTAGCCTCGGGGGCTACTCCCATCGGGAACGCTGTTCGCGTGCCCGATGAAATTAAAAAAGAAAGAAAGAAAGGGAAAAAAGAAAGATAGAAAAGCAAAAGAGTATATTTCGAGTTATAACTAACTCTACATATACTCCCATCGGGAGAGCAATATAAGTCATCTTTGACTCGATAAAATGTGCCATTCCAACAGCCGAAAAAGCACTCGACAATATATTCTCGAACGCCAAAGTTGCGATCAATTTCCGAATGCCGTAAATTTGCGAAGGTAAGACCCCGGATCCGTTCTGCTGGGCGTGGCATCGCCGAAGACTGCGCTCTGCTACTTTTATCCGTATCAACGAGATACGAAGAAAAATCCTAACGGACGCGTTAGGTACCCGATAAATTTGGTCGGGACTCGACGGAATGGTAAGACCTTAAGCGGCGCTCGTCGAAGTTTACACCGGTATCCCGAGGTCATGTCCAGGGACGTGATCTTGAAGTAGGTTTTTGCGGATTGCCACGAGAGCAGTTAACTAGTACCTGATCCGTCAGATGAACTAGCCCCAACTACCATTATCCCTGTACAATATAGAATTTTATGTGAAGAAATATAGAAAAGTCGAAGCTGTCGAATAAAAATAAACAGCGGAGATTTTCCTTGACTCTACGATTCAAGCAAAATCTCGGGGGCTACTGACATAGGCATCCCAAATGGGCCTGCCGAAGATAGTACCCGGGGTTTACTGAAGGCCCACTACCCGAAGAATAAGAAGATTCGGGAGCCCAAGATGTATTTAAGGAAAGATAGAGTTGTAATAGGAAGTGTTATTTGTAATCTTGCGGGATGAGTTAGAAACCTTCCCGGACTATGTAACTTGTACTACACGAATCCCTCGGCTCCGCCTCCTATATAAGGGGGAGTCGAGGGACACGAAGATCATCGAATCATTGTTTGCAAACCCTAGTTTTCATAATCGTCGAGTACTTTTCGGCTGAAACCTTCGAGATCTACTTGCCCTCTACTTCCAACTAAACCCTAGCCTACAATCCATAGGCATTGACAAGTTAATACCTTGTCAATTGGCGCCGACCGTGGGGACTAGAGGCGTAAGGATCTGATCTCGATGGCACGTTCAAGATCTTCGACATCGTCAACCGCAAGCAACGCAATGGATCAAGGTAAACAGATCGCTGCTGGTCCTGTCGATTTTGTTCCTCACCCACCCTCCCGTTTGGATGCATATGCGTATCTGGCGGAGCCCATGGAGATGACGTTCGGAAGGTTTCACTTTCGCGTCGAGAAGGAAGGATCGTATCGTGTCGAAATTCCGATTTCGTCGGGATCGTCGGCGGTCGATTCCGATTTTTCAAGCTATACATCGTCAACCGAATCGGGAGAAGAAGAAACTTCATCGACACGCTATGTCGGCACCGAGCAAGAGAGAAACTCGCCAAGATCTTCAACGACATGTCGTTTGAGTCATCTGCGGACTCATATATAAGCGATGGCTCAAGCGATGTCGACGGTTATGACTTCATCGACAAATCTATTACGGTGGGCAAGGTCTTCATCAATCTCAACGATGATGTCACCAAACCCAACATAGATCTGAATACAAAATATCATCAGATTTATGCCATTGAAGATCAAGAGGAAACGTACGAGGCTTTCGACGATGCGGGAAATCCATACGTCGATCCCTCCAATCTGCGACAAGGCCTGGGCAATAAATACGTCGGGCCACAGCCGCGAGACAGAGTTCAACTTCCGCAAGCAGCGTGGGATAGAGCCGCGAGAGCTATGAACGGTTCAGAACCAATGGCCACCACAGCCACACCAGAGGAATTGCAAGCATATCAATATAGGCTCGCACGAGCTGCAAGAGAATTGGAAAAACGAGACAGCTGAGTTAAACGAGAAGAAAGGAGGCAGCTTACGCATCCAGCGGGAGAAGAGCAGATCTAAGTCGACAATCTAGAACTTCGGGTGATAGCCACGGGGAGGCTCGGAACGAGCAAGATCAAGGTTGCAACATATACCCGAAGCAGAAAGAGAACACTTGGTCCAAAACCTCGACATGTCCTTTATGTCGATAGATACAAGAGGAAACATCATCCCTAAAACACCAGAGGCTGGGTATATGGCGACACATGCTTTTATCCTCGCATCTAAACCACCTCCAGGCGATCCAAGGGAAACACTATACAATATGGCGATAGCAGGAGTTGGAGCTATGGGGACAGCGTTTGTATCAACGCCTCCCGAAGGAGCGGCAAGGCAAAATAGTCCACGACCTGCAGCAGCAACAGCGGCAGCCCACGAAGGACCAAGTGGAGCAAGAGACACGGCAGCACGGGCAAGGGTCGACGAGAGCGCGGCAAAGCGAAGGGAACATCGGCAATCCCCAGAGCTTAACGACGAAGATATGTGTGGCTTGCCGTGTTTTACGAGGAGAGTCCGAAAAACTCGAGTCCCTTCAGGATTCAAGTTACCTGACAACTTCAAGAAATTCGACGGCCTTCAAGATCCAGAGGATTGGTTAGTTGATTATCTCGAGACGGTGAAACTTACAGGAGGAACCAGGGCAACAGCTATGCAAAGCATCCAGGTGCATCTGAGTGGAGCTGCACGATCTTGGATAAAGAAACTTACCCCAGGATCTATCGACAGCTGGGAAAGCTTCGAGGATGTGTTCGTCAAGAATTTCCGGTCCACATGCAAGAAACCTGCGTCGTTGGAGGAATTGAGAGCATGTCGACAAAAGCCGGATGAGCCAATGAGAAAGTACATCCAAAGGTGGAACATCATTAAAAACTCGGCAGAAAATATATCTGACGAGAGAGCGATAGACGCGTTTGTTGCAGGAATCAGGCGTGGAGATTTCGTCGAGGACTTGGGAAGGACCAACCCAAAGACAGTATCCGCGTTAATGGAAATAGCAAACAGATGGGCAGATGGAGAAGATGCTGTCCACAACAAACGACACAGGTCGCCAGAAGAGGACCGTGGTCGCAATTATCAACCGAGGCGATGATTTCCTCGGCAGTACCCGAACTACGACGCCCTAGGACAAATTTCAGCAGGTTTTCGAGCGAACACAGGAGGGAGCAACAGAGATGATTATCAGAGAAGCAATGAGCAGCGAAGCGATAATAGGGATGATTCTCGAAACAACATGCCAAATAGCGGGCCTAGGTTCCCAAGGCCTTTCGTGTCTCCCGAAGAGATGATGAATGGGCCGTGTCAGATGCACTTTTTCCTCGACAACAATGGAAAAAGACAGTCAGGACATCTGCAGAAGGATTGTCGCAATTTCCAGGCAATGTTAAGGTGGGCAGAGCACGCTAACGCTCGGGCAGCACAGAGAAATCCTCGAGAACCAAGGAGCGAGATTCACTTACCACCTCCCCCGCGATTACAGACGACAATCGACATCAGCTCAGAATAGCGGCAGCACCTCCACCACCACCTTACGTTGATCCTAACTCCAACGGAGCGGTGTCGATGATTCAGAAGGGAAGGCCATCCAACAGAGCTCAGAAAGTAATCTCACGACAGGTGTTCATGGCAGAAAAAATGCCTCCACCAACAGTTGAGTATCTTAATTGGTCAGGGCAAGATATCGGCTTCACCATAGCAGATCATCCGCAGCAAGTTCCTCGACCAGGGCAATCAGCACTTATTTTGCCAGCAGTTATCATGGGATTTGATGTCTCTGGAGTGTTCATAGACGGCGGCAGCAGCTTAAACCTTATGTATGCAGATACATTGAGGAAGATGAACATATCCCTAGCAAACTTGAAGCCAACAGACACAAGGTTCCACGGCATCACACCAGAGAAACCGAGTTATCCATTGGGGAAGATCAATCTCGACGTTCAGTTTGGAACCCGAGAGAATTATAGAATCGAGAGGCTGGAATTTGAAGTCGTGGATTTTCCGTCACAATATCACTCTTTGTTGGGATGACCAGCATATGCTAGATTTATGGCGGTGCCACATTATACATACCTGTTGTGGAGGTTACCTGGACCAAAGGGACCAATCACAGTCAAAGGAAGCTTTGCCTTAGCCGATAAGTGTGATAAGGATTTTCACCGGCTATCAGAAACTTTCGGGATGCAAGCCGAGTACCCGGCGTCAAGGAGTATGACTGACTACGACGTGCTGCCAGACGTTGGAAGGCCAAACAAAGAATCAACTTTCAACACCGAGAAAAATTCTAAGGAGGTGCAGATTCACCCGATAGACCCGAAAAAGACGACATCCATCGCAAACGACATGGACCTCGCATAGGAAAGCGCGCTCGTCGAGTTCCTCCGTGAGAACTGGAAAATCTTCGCATGGTGTCCAGCTGACATGCCAGGAGTACCCAGGGAACTTGCCGAGCACCACCTAAACTTGGATCCATTAGCGAGACCAATCAAACAACCTTTGCGGCGTTTTTCGGAACCAAACCGCAAAGCCATGCTGTCAGAAATCAATTGACTACGAGAAGCTGGTTTTATCAAAGAGATATTCACAGAAGCCACATGGGTAGCAAATCCTGTGTTGGTGCCGAAGAAAAACACTAAGGTCCTTCGCATGTGCGTCGACTTTACGTGTCTCAATAAACATTGTCCAAAGGATCACTTTCCCCTCCCGAGGATCGATCAAATTATCGACTCCACGGCTGGATGTGAACGTCTTTCCTTCCTGGACGCATATTCTGGTTATAACCAGATCAGATTGAAAGAAGAAGATGAAGTAAAGACCGCGTTTATTACACCTTACGGCGTGTTTTGCTACAGAACAATGCCCTTTGGTCTAAAAAATGCGGGAGCAACATATCATAGGATGATGCAGAAGTGTTTGGCGACACAGATTGGGAAAAACGTACAAGTATACATCGACGATGTCGTCATAACATCAAAAAAGGGGACAACGCTAATCGAGGATCTCAAGGAAACCTTTGACAACCTTGACAAATTCTGCCTCAAACTGAATCCGACGAAGTGTTCTTTTGGCGTCCCAGCAGGAGAACTTCTGGGGTTTCTAGTTTCAGCAAGAGGGATTGAAGCAAATCCCGACAAAATACAAGCTATCGTAACAATGAGGAAGCCAACAAAGTTGAAAGAAATACAGCAGCTAGCCGGGCGAGTCGCAGCTTTGAGCAGATTCGTCGCCGAGCTGGGAGAAAAAGCGTTACCATTTTACGCTTTAATAAAGCAAGGAGATAAATTCCAGTGGAACGAAGAGGCCGACAGAGCTTTCGAGGATTTGAAGCGCACAATCTCGACACCACCAATCTTGGTGGCGCCGAAGGAAAAGGAACCTCTCCTGCTGTATATTGCAGCCACGCCCCAAGTGGTGAGCACGATGCTAGTTGTCGAAAGAGAAGAAGAAGGAAAACTCCATGGAGTGCAAAGGCCAGTATATTTCATCAGCGAAGTTCTGTCGCCTTCCAAACAGCGGTACCCGCAGTACCAAAAACTAGCATATGGAGTAATTGCAACGGCAAGGAAGTTGCGCCACTATTTTTCGGCACACCCGATAATAGTAGTCAATGAAGCACCTCTCTCAAATATACTGAACAACCCAGAAGCTACAGGGCGTGTCTCCCTTTGGGGAATAGAACTTTCCCCTCGGGATATCACGTATGAAAAAAGAAAGGCAATCAAGTCGCAAGTCCTGCTTGATTTCACTGCAGAGTGGATGGAGCTACAAAACACGGGACCCCCAGATCTGTCGAGAACCTGGACTATGAACTTCGATGGGTCCAAGAGAGTAGAAGGAGCTGGCGCAGGAGTAGTACTTATATCACCTGAAGGCGACAAGTTGAAGTACGTCCTTCGGATGACGTTCCCTAACGCATCTAACAATGAAGCAGAATATGAAGCCCTCATACACGGGATGAAGATGGCGAAAGCTTGTGGTGCAACTCGACTAAAAATCTTTGGCGACTCACAATTGGTGGCTCAGCAAGTTATGAACCAATGTGATGCAATCAATGATAGCATGATGGCATACAAGGAGGTGTACAATGAGCTCGAGAAGCTGTTTGATGGATGCGAGGTAAATCACATCAGTAGATTGAGCAATGATGAAGCCGATGTTCTCGCAAACATCGGGTCGCAGTGTCTCCCAATCCCGCCAGGAGTATTTTGGGAAGAAATAGCGGAGAGATCCACGAAGCCAAAAAAGGTGCAGAAAAAAGCAAAAGAAGAGAAAGCTTCGGCACCCCTCAAAGAAACCACGGACGATGAAGAGGACCAAGAGCTTGTGATGATGGTACAAATTCCTTGGATGCAAGCATATATATCATACATCCTCAGGAAAGAAATACCTGATGACCCAGTTGAGGCAAGGAGAGTTATTCGACGATCTAAAGCTTTTACAGTGATCAAAGGGGAATTATACAAGCGAAGTATATCAGGCGTCCTGCAAAGGTGCGTCACACCCGAAGAAGGAAGAATAATTCTGAAAGATGTACACGAAGGAATATGTGACCACCACGCAAGTAGTCGAGCTATTGCAGCCAAGGTTTTTCGGGCAGGATTCTACTGGCTGACAGCAATCGAGGACGCCAAAGAAATAGTAAGAACTTGCGACGCGTGTCAAAGGTTTGCCGCAAAACCTCACTCTCCAGCAGCAGAACTAACACCAATACCATTGTCGTGGCCCTTTGCCCAATGGGGACTTGATATGGTGGGCAAATTGCATAAAGCTTCGCCAGGAGGATATGAGTACTTGCTGGTGGCTGTCGACAAATTCACCAAGTGGATAGAAGCAAAGCCGATAAATTCACCAGATGCAGCATCAGCACTAAAATTCGTGAAGGACATCGTTTTTCGATTTGAAGTACCTCATAGCATTGTTACAGACAATGGCAGCAACTTTGCGTCAAAGGAGTTCAAGGCGTACTGTGCAGAGGTAGGCATCAAATTGCACTTCGCGTCAGTTGCACATCCTCAAACCAATGGTCAAGTCGAGAAAGCCAATGGCATCATCTGCAATGGCATCAAGAAACGCCTATTAGGACCACTGGAAAAAGCTCGACATACCTGGCCAGAAGAACTACCAAGTGTGCTATGGAGCATCCGACAACACCAAATACAGCGACACAGGAGACTCCGTTTTTCCTTGTCCATGGAGCAGAGGCAGTACTGCCAATAGAAATAGAGCACGACTCCCCCAGAGTCACAGAGTATAATGAAGAAGCTTCCAGGAAAGCATTGGAAGACGACGTCGACGCACTCGACGAAGCTCGAGACGAAGTATTATCAAGGGTAACCAAATATCAGCAGGACCTGAAAAATTACCACAGTCGACGTTTGAGACCAAGATCTTTTCAAGTCGGAGACTTAGTTTTACGACTCAATCAAGAGCGCACGGAAAAACTCGAGTCGCCATGGTTGGGACCTTACGTTGTCACAGAAGTCATCGACGGAGGCGCATACAGGATCAAGGACAAGAAGACGGGGGTTCCCGAGAAAAACCCCTGGAACGTAGCACAGCTCAGGCGGTTCTACGCCTAGAGTCGAAATATAGTCCTTCTCTGTAAAAATACAATGTACTAAAATGCCCGCGAGTTTTCAGACGCACTCTTTTCCTTTTCGGGGCACCGAGTGGGGCCGGAAAGGTTTTTAATGAGGCGGGCTCGCGGTGCTGCAATATAATAAAGATAGTGGAGATATATTTCTTATTCTTCGACACGCTCGGGGGCTCAACGCCTTCAAGTCTCAAAATACGTACAATATAGACTTACCAAAATATTTCGCCTTGGTGCACTAAATACCTCGCCAAATATCGGAAGCTGATAAAATTATAAATATAGTGTACGCGCCAAAAAACTTATTGCTTTGGTCCAAGAACCTCGCAACAAAAATATAGAACTTTGACACCACGACACTCGGGGGCTTTCAACCCATCAATGAAAAAACAAAGGTATTTTATTATGACAGGAGCAAAAATCTTCGAGATGGAAAAAACAGTACAACTCTAGCCAGAAGGCTCGGGGGCTCCAACAATATAGAACAATCTACAATATACAACAAATTTCTTTGGAAATACAGACATAATGTTGTCCAATATAGTACAAATCAGTCAAAGCCTAAGATACTATCTATGGACAAGCCTCTGGTCGTTTTATGCTCAGCATAGGATCCCTTGACGAAGAATTCTGAGTCCATCCGAAGAAGTTCATCTATCATCGACTCAGCCACAGGAGTTACCATCTCATTGATTGAGTCAATATCATTCTTTCGCCGCGATTTCTTGGCCAGGCAATCAGCAACAATCTTCGTTAGGTCTAATTTTGGATGGCAAATATTTATCATAATGATGGCAAACCTTGCTCCAGCAGTCAATTGAGCTCGCACAAAATTATGAATGCGGGGAGCATCTCTGAAAACCTCCAGCAATTCAGGAAGAGTCTTGGGAATTTCATTCCGAGGAAACAGAGTTTTATAAACAAGGGTTAATGTTGTCGTGCAAAAATTGAGAAATTCGCGCACTTGGCAAGCACGATCTTGAAACCCGACAATTTGCTTGGGTTCGTTCAGGGGAGGCCCAGAATAAACAGCCATGGTTAAGGGAAAGATTGACGAGAAGATTTGTTCTCTCGTTCACTCTTCGATCTTCGGCGGCAGCATCAAGAACTGATCCTATTAAGCGACAAGGCAAGAAATTTGAAGAGAGGCACAATAAAATAAAGAAGAGGCATTGCGAGGTTTGAAAAACATACCTAACATATCAGTGCTAGCCTCCAACATTAGCTCGGGTAGTGGCTCCTTTTGCTTCCAATACAGCAGCATCCTTGGCAGCCATAGCCTCTTTGGCTTGTTGGAGAGCAAGTTTTTCTTGCTCGGATGCTTTCCGAGATTGTTCCATCATCGCAAGAGTTTGTTTCTTCATGGATTGAAGTTGTTGTCGAAGTTCTTGCAAATCTTCTGAACAATGTTTGCTTGAAGAACCTTCGAGGGGGTTATCATTGATTAGCATTTTCTTCGAGAAGGATGAAGCAGGAGAAGCATCGACAGAGCAAGGATTGGTCGAATAGTTGTCAAATATTAACTGGAAAAGAAAGCACCAAGGATCAATGATAGTGCCCGAGGGAATTTCATTAATTTCTAGAAATATTTACATAGGCATTACAAAAGAAGTTTCTCCTAAAAGGCTACCAGGATAATTGTCGCCACACCTAAATTGGCGACAAGAGCAAAAGAAACAGAGAAAGAAAAAACAAAGAGGCATGCAACTAGACCTCCGGCCTTGATGAGCTAGGAGTTGAAGCTGGTTTGATCCCGAGATAGGCCAAGATTTTCTTCGTGTTGGGCTTGGCTGCCTTAATCAACGACCTCCATCTTCACTGCTCTATCTGATCGGTGTTGCCAACCTTCATCCAATCAATAGTTTGTTGGCTGTCAGCAACCAGGGCCACAGTGCTCTCGACAGCAATCTTCATGTTTTCCTGGCGCATCTTCAGTCCAAGGTCCTCTGATGAATTGAAGCTCTGGGCAAGGGCAAGGAAAGTCGGGGGCTCCTCTTTATTCGGGAAGAAGTAAGGGAACAGCATCGACAGTCCCGCACTAGCATTCGCCACGCCTTCACGAATTTTGGATCCATGAAGCTCCAGATAAGAAAGTGCGTCAAGGAGAGGATCATTGTCGGGATTCTCCAGATCAAACTCTTGGTTTGTTTGGCCTGCCACAGGAAATAAGCGTTGGTCAAAAACAAGAAACAGCGGGTCCATTAAAAAATAGAAGGGATCGATAATATTACCTTGAATGCGTCGACTTTGCGATTTCAGGCGCTTGAGAATCCCCTGCTCACGAGCAGCCTGTGCGGCCTTGTGCTCGTTTAAAGTAGTTTCGGCATCCTCAAGTCTCTTCTGCAGATTCTCGACACTAGCAGCTTTCGCTTTGGCTTCACTAGCCTCTGCTTTGGCGTCGCTAGCAACAAGTTCGGCTTTCTTACGGGCCGCTTCACTTTGCTCCAGTTTTTGAGCAAGTGCGTCGGCACGTTTGTTGGCCTCTGCAAGTTTCTCTGTCGAAATAAAAAGAAAAAAAGAAAGGTCAAAAAAGTTGCGACAAATGACAGGAGCAAGAAGTCAAAAACAACGACAAGCAAGAAAGTTATTACCTTCAGCTCGTTGGCATACTCACGGTACCCAATGAATTGGGATCCGATGCGGATAAGCTCTTTGATCATGGGCTGTCAAAGAAGAACAAAGAAAAAGAAATATCGGTATGAAAAAAGAATGAAGGCGTGAAAAAGCAAAATAGAGGAAATATAGATATCGGCAAGAAAATGAAAAAACTTACATCATCCAAGAGCAGCGTAGAAGAGCTGCCCAATTGAGGGGCAGGCTCCATAATCGTTTCAATCCTTGTCCTTTTTGGTGAAGGAGTAAGGGGGCTTGATGGTGGAGTAGTGGTGACGACGTTTCGTTGAGGAGGCGAGGATTCTTCTCCTTCAACTAGCGTGTCCGAGGCAAGTAAAGTATGTGACGTGCTCGTCCGAGGAGCCACGTCAACAGTTGGTACTTCTTCCTCGTCATCACTGTGATTCAAAATCGACAGCATAAAAAGCAAGACAGGATAAACATTTCGAGTACAGAAATAAGGAGAAATAAAAATGACTTACGAGCTGACAAGGGATTCAAGATAAGGATCATAAGCTGCCTTCTGATGAGAAGGGTCAACTTCTTCGGCTTTAGAAGTGCCGGAATCTTCGACATCATTCCTCTTCCTTTTGCCTTTCGGGAGACAGCGGGAGGAGGAGATTGTGCCGACGCGAGTACCTTCGGAAGAACCCGCAGATTTTCGAGAATCCACGGGTTCATTCACAAAAGATGGAGCTTCCTGATTGTCATCATCGACAATGGCCCTTTCTTCGACTTCTCCACCTTCGGGGAGAGGAGGAAGCGAGACAAGGTCCGGATGATTCTGTGCAAAACAAAACAGGGAGCAATATCAGAAATAAAGTTACATAAAAGATAGCAAAGCAATAACAGGACAATAAGACAAAGATTACCTCGGGAAGTGGATTGGCGGCGCTGAATGGCGTCACTCGACAAGAAGAAGGGACAGCATCTTTTTTGTTGAGAGATGAAATTTTTCGGACAAGTCTTTCTAAGTCCTTGACCTCCAAATTCACCGACAGCCGATCTACGTCCTTGTCGCCGGCATATTTCCAGAGAGGATGCTTGCGAGCCTGAAGCGGCTGCACCCTAGCCCTAAGAAAGTATGCAGTGATTTGGATCCCCGATAACTCCTTGCCGCGAGTATTCTGTAACTCGTGGATACGAGCCATCAAGGTTTCTGTCGACGCCCTTTCTTCTTCGGTGGCCTCCGCGTCCCATGAGCGGCGGCGAAAGATTTTCTCGGCGCCATCAAAAGGAGGGATGTTGTCTTCTGCGCATCCATGGTTCTCCTCCTGAATGTACAACCACTTCTTGCGCCATCCTTGAACTGAGTCAGGAAGCTTGACGTCGAAGTAGTCGACAGTGGGTCGAACGGAAATTACAACGCCGCCTATATTATAGGTGACATTGGGCGAGCCATTGCGGCGGCAGAAGAAAATGCACTTCCATAGCGCCCAGTTAGGCTGGATGCCAAGGAAGGCCTCGCACAAAGTAATAAAAATGGAGATGTGGAGGATTGAATTCGGCGTGAGGTGGTGGAGTTGAAGACCGTAGACAAAAAGAAGTCCACGGAGAATAGGATGAATGGGGGCGGAAAGACCACGGATGAGATGGTCGACAAAACTTACCCGGTACCCCATTGGAGGGGTGATACGTCTCCGACGTATCGATAATTTCTTATGTTCCATGCCACATTATTGATGTTATCTACATGTTTTATGCACACTTTATGTCATATTCGTGCATTTTCTGGAACTAACCTATTAACAAGATGCCGAAGTGCCGATTCTGTTGTTTTCGCTGTTTTTGGTTTCAGAAATCCTAGTAAGGAAATATTCTCGGAATTGGACGAAATCAAAGCCCAGGGCCTATTTTCTCACGAAGCTTCCAGAAGTCCGAAGGAGAGACGAAGAGGGGCCACGGAGGGGCCACACCATAGGGCGGCGCGGCCCCCCCCCTTGGCCGCGCCGGCCTGTAGTGTGGGGCCCCCGTGCCGCCTCTCGACCTGCCCTTCCGCCTGTAAAAAGTCTCCGTGACGAAACCCCCAGTACCGAGAGCCACGATACGGAAAACCTTCCAGAGACGCCGCCGCCGCCGATCCCATCTCGGGGGATCCAGGAGATCGCCTCCGGCACCCTCGCCGGAGAGGGGAATCATCTCCCGGAGGACTCTACGCCGCCATGGTCGCCTCCGGTGTGATGTGTGAGTAGTCTACCCCTGGACTATGGGTCCATAGCAGTAGCTAGATGGTTGTCTTCTCCCCATTGTGCTATCATTGTCGGATCTTGTGAGCTGCCTAACATGATCAAGATCATCTATCCGTAATTCTATATGTTGCGTTTGTTGGGATCCGATGAATAGAGAATACTTGTTATGTTGATTATCAAAGTTATGCTATGTGTTGTTTATGATCTTGCATGCTCTCCGTTACTAGTAGATGCTCCGGCCAAGTAGATGCTTGTAACTCCAAGAGGGAGTACTTATGCTCGATAGTGGGTTCATGCCCGCATTGACACCGGGACAGTGATGAGAAAGTTCTAAGGTTGTGTTGTGTTGTTGCCACTAGGGATAAAACATTAGTGCTATGTTCAAGGATGTAGTCACTAGTTACATTACGCACCATACTTAATGCAATTGTCTGTTGTTTGCAACTTAATACTGGAGGGGGTTCGGATGATAACCTGAAGGTGGACTTTTTAGGCATAGATGGAGTTGGATGACGGTCTATGTACTTTGTCGTAATGCCCAATTAAATCTCACTATACTCATCATGATATGTATGTGCATGGTCATGCTCTCTTTATTTGTCAATTGCCCAACTGTAATTTGTTCACCCAACATGCTCGTTCGTCTTATGGGAGAGACACCTCTAGTGAACTGTGGACCCCGGTCCAATTCTCTTTACTGAAATACAATCTACCGCAATACAAGTTCTACTCGTTTTCTGCAAACAATCATCTTCCACACAATACGGTTAACTCTTTGTTACAGCAAGCCGGTGAGATTGACAACCTCACTGTTTCGTTGGGGCAAAGTACTTTGGTTGTGTTGTGCAGGTTCCACGTTGGCGCCGGAATCCCTGGTGTTGCGCCGCACTACATCTCGCCGCCATCAACCTTCAACGTGCTTCTTGGCTCCTCCTGGTTCGATAAACCTTGGTTTCTTTCTCGAGGGAAAACTTGCTGCTGTGCGCATCATACCTTCCTCTTGGGGTTGCCCAACGAACGTGTGAAATACACGCCATCAAGCTCTTTTTCCGGCGCCGTTGCCGGGGAGATCAAGACACGCTGCAAGGGGAGTCTCCACTTCTCAATCTCTTTACTTTGTTTTTGTCTTGCTTAGTTTTATTTACTACTTTGTTTGCTGCACTAAATCAAAATACAAAAAAATTAGTTGCTAGTTTTACTTTATTTGCTATCTTGTTTGCTATATCGAAAACACAAAAAAATTAGTTTAATTGCATTTACTTTATCTAGTTTGCTTTATTTACTACTACTAAAATGAGTAATCCTGAAGTTGAAGTTCGCACGTTTAAGCAACGAGGGGGAGAATGTTTGAGAGATGCTTGGTATAGAATTAGTGATGCCCATAATAGATGCACTAAGAAGCACTCCACCATTATTTTACTCGGGAATTTTTATGTTGGTATCTCTAGCTGGAATAGATATGTTCTTGATAGTCTCGCAAAAGGTGACTTCCTAAGTACTCCTGCATTAGAAGCTAGTTGCATTATTGAGAGCTTATTTGGAATACCCCTGTTGATAAAGTTAAAACTGAAATCTCTCTTGAAGATGTTATGAAAAAATTGGAAACCATAGAGAAAAATTTTCCAAGTATTGAAGCTAAATTGGAAATATTACTTGATAAAACTGATGAACTTGATAAATCCTTAGGAGGAATTGATGAAAGAATTAGTGTCCTAGGAACTAATGCTGTCCATGATGATCAAATCAATAGGATTGACGAACTTGAAAAAGCTATGGGAACCTTGGGTTCAACATTTTCTTCTCTTAAATATAAGGAGAAAGCTTATGTGGGTAAGGAGCAAAAGTTTATGTATGTCTCTAAAGTGCCTAGACCAAAGAAGTATTATTATAGGCCTAAAATTGACAAAGCCCTTAGTACCACTATGGATGGGGGAGCTCATGATAACAATGCACCATCTCTTGATAATACTTGATACACACTTTCTGCGCCTAGCTGAAAGGCGTTAAAGAAAAGCGCTTATGGGAGACAACCCATGTTTTTACCTACAGTACTTTGTTTTATATTTGTGTCTTGGAAGTTGTTTACTACTGTAGCAACCTCTCCTTATCTTAGTTTTGTGTTTTGTTGTGCCAAGTTAAGCCGTTGATAGAAAAGTAAGTACTAGATTTGGATTACTGCACAGTTCCAGATTTCTTTGCTGTCACGAATCTGAGTCCACCTCCCTGTAGGTAGCTCAGAAAATTAAGCCAATTTACGTGCATGATCCTCAGATATGTACGCAACTTTCATTCAATTTGAGCATTTTCATTTGAGCAAGTCTGGTGCCATTTTAAAATTCGTCAATACGAACTGTTCTGTTTTGACAGATTCTGCCTTTTATTTCGCATTGCCTCTTTCGCTATGTTGGATGAATTTCTTTGATCCATTAATGTCCAGTAGCATTATGCAATGTCCAGAAGTGTTAAGAATGATTGTGTCACCTCTGAATATGTCAATTTATATTGTGCACTAACCCTCTAATGAGTTGTTTCGAGTTTGGTGTGGAGGAAGTTTTCAAGGGTCAAGAGAGGAGTATGATGCAACATGATCAAGGAGAGTGAAAGCTCTAAGCTTGGGGATGCACCCGGTGGTTCACCCCTGCATATATCAAGAAGACTCAAGCGTCTAAGCTTGGGGATGCCCAAGGCATCCCCTTCTTCATCGACAACATTATCAAGTTCCTCCCCTGAAACTATATTTTTATTCCATCACATCTTATGTGCTTTTTCTTGGAGCGTCGGTTTGTTTTTGTTTTTTGTTTTGTTTGAATAAAATGGATCCTAGCATTCACTTTATGGGAGAGAGACACGCTCCGCTGTAGCATATGGACAAGTATGTCCTTGGTTTCTACTCATAGTATTCATGGCGAAGTTTCTCCTTCGTTAAATTGTTATATGGTTGGAATTGGAAAATGATACATGTAGTAATTGCTATAAATGTCTTGGGTAATGTGATACTTGGCAATTGTTGTGCTCATGATTAAGCTCTTGCATCATATGCTTTGCACCCATTAATGAAGAAATACATAGAGCATGCTAAAATTTGGTTTGCATATTTGGTTTCTCTAAGGTCTAGATAATTTCTAGTTTTGAGTTTGAACAACAAGGAAGACGGTGTAGAGTCTTATAATGTTTTCAATATGTCTTTTATGTGAGTTTTGCTGCACCGGTTCATCCTTGTGTTTGTTTCAAATAAGCCTTGCTAGCCTAAACCTTGTATCGAGAGGGAATACTTCTCATGCATCCAAAATACTTGAGCCAACCACTATGCCATTTGTGTCCACCATACCTACCTATACTACATGGTATTTTCCCGCCATTCCAAAGTAAATTGCTTGAGTGCTACCTTTAAAATTCCATCATTCACCTTTGCAATATATAGCTCATGGGACAAATAGCTTAAAAACTATTGTGGTATTGAATATGTAATTATGCACTTTATCTCTTATTAAGTTGCTTGTTGTGCGATAACCATGTTCACTGGGGATGCCATCAACTATTCATTGTTGAATTTCATGTGAGTTGCTATGCATGTCCGTCTTGTCCGAAGTAAGAGAGATCTACCACCTTATGGTTAAGCATGCATATGTTAGAGAAGAACATTGGGCCGCTAACTAAAGCCATGATCCATGGTGGAAGTTTCAGTTTTGGACAACAATCCTCAAATCTCAAATGAGAAAATTATTAATTGTTGGTATATGCTTATGCATAAAAGAGGAGTCCATCATCTGTTGTCTATGTTGTCCCGGTATGGATGTCTAAGTTGAAGAATAATCAATAGCGAGAAATCCAATGCGAGCTTTCTCCTTAGACCTTTGTACAGGCGGCATAGAGGTACCCCTTTGTGACACTTGGTAAAAACAATGCATTGTGATGACCCGGTAGTCCAAGCTAATTAGGACAAGGTGCGGGCACTATTAGTACACTATGCATGAGGCTTGCAACTTATAAGATATAATTTACATGATGCATATGCTTTATTACTACCGTTGACAAAATTGTTTCATGTTTTCAAAATCAAAGCTCTAGCACAAATATAGCAATCGATGCTTTTCCTCTATGGAGGACCATTCTTTTACTTTCAATGTTGAGTCAGTTCACCTATCTCTCTCCACCTCAAGAAGCAAACACTTGTGTGAACTGTGCATTGATTCCTACATATTTGCTTATTGCACTTATTATATTACTCTATGTTGACAATATCCATGAGATATACATGTTACAAGTTGAAAGCAACCGCTGAAACTTAATCTTCTTTTGTGTTGCTTCAATATCTCTACTTTGAATTATTGCTTTATGAGTTAACTCTTATGCAAGACTTATTGATGCTTGTCTTGAAGTGCTATTCATGAAAAGTCTTTGCTATATGATTCACTTGTTTACTCATGTCATATACATTGTTTCGATCGCTGCATTCACTACATATGCTTTACAAATAGTATGATCAAGATTATGATGGCATGTCACTCCGGAAATTATCCGTGTTATCGTTTTACCTGCTCGGGACGAGCGGAACTAAGCTTGGGGATGCTGATACGTCTCCGACGTATCGATAATTTCTTATGTTCCATGCCACATTATTGATGTTATCTACATGTTTTATGCACACTTTATGTCATATTCGTGCATTTTCCGGAACTAACCTATTAACAAGATGCCGAAGTGCCGATTCGTTGTTCTCGCTGTTTTTGGTTTCAGAAATCCTAGTAAGGAAATATTCTCGGAATTGGACGAAATCAAAGCCCAGGGGCCTATTTTCTCACGAAGCTTCCAGAAGTCCGAAGGAGAGACGAAGAGGGGCCACGGAGGGGCCACACCATAGGGCGGCGCGGCCCCCCCTTGGCCGCGCCGGCCTGTAGTGTGGGGCCCCCGTGCCGCCTCTTGACCTGCCCTTCCGCCTATAAAAAGTCTCCGTGACGAAACCCCCAGTACCGAGAGCCACGATACGGAAAACCTTCCAGAGACGCCGCCACCGCCGATCCCATCTCGGGGGATCCAGGAGATCGCCTCCGGCACCCTGCCGGAGAGGGGAATCATCTCCCGGAGGACTCTACGCCGCCATGGTAGCCTCCGGTGTGATGTGTGAGTAGTCTACCCCTGGACTATGGGTCCATAGCAGTAGCTACATGGTTGTCTTCTCCCCATTGTGCTATCATTGTCGGATCTTGTGAGCTGCCTAACATGATCAAGATCATCTATCTGTAATTCTATATGTTGCGTTTGTTGGGATCCGATGAATAGAGAATACTTGTTATGTTGATTATCAAAGTTATGCTATGTGTTGTTTATGATCTTGCATGCTCTCCGTTACTAGTAGATGCTCGGCCAAGTAAATGCTTGTAACTCCAAGAGGGAGTACTTATGCTCGATAGTGGGTTCATGCCCGCATTGACACCGGGACGAGTGATGAAAGTTCTAAGGTTGTGTTGTGCTTGTTGCCACTAGGGATAAAACATTAGTGCTATGTTCAAGGATGTAGTCACTAGTTACATTACGCACCATACTTAATGCAATTGTCCGTTGTTTGCAACTTAATACTGGAGGGGTTCGGATGATAACCTGAAGGTGGACTTTTTAGGCATAGATGCGGTTGGATGACGGTCTATGTACTTTGTCGTAATGCCCAATTAAATCTCACTATACTCATCATGATATGTATGTGCATGGTCATGCTCTCTTTATTTGTCAATTGCCCAACCGTAATTTGTTCACCCAACATGCTGTTCGTCTTATGGGAGAGACACCTCTAGTGAACTGTGGACCCCGGTCCAATTCTCTTTACTCGAAATACAATCTACTGCAATACTTGTTCTACTGTTTTCTCGCAAACAATCATCTTCCACACAATACGGTTAACTCTTTGTTACAGCAAGCCGGTGAGATTGACAACCTCACTTGTTTCGTTGGGGCAAAGTACTTTGGTTGTGTTGTGCAGGTTCCACGTTGGCGCCGGAATCCCTGGTGTTGCGCCGCACTACATCTCGCCGCCATCAACCTTCAACGTGCTTCTTGGCTCCTCCTGGTTCGATAAACCTTGGTTTCTTTCTGAGGGAAAACTTGCTGCTGTGCGCATCATACCTTCCTCTTGGGGTTGCCCAACGAACGTGTGAAATACACGCCATCAAGGGGGTTGGGTAGCTCTCCTCACTGGGGAAGCGCAATGCCTGGGGCTTCTTGCTGATCCCCAGCTTCTTCAGCATATTGACGTCTTGAGTGGAAATTTTGGATCTTTCCCACTCTGCCGTTCCGAGATCCACGGCGGCCATGGAGGATTCCGGCGTGCTGTGCCTTGTCAAGCGACGAGGTGGCATCAACAATGGCGCAGGATTCACAGTAGGGAGGCAAAGAGCTTAGGAAGCTGTGGATTGCAGGAGGAAATTGCAGATGAGAGAAGGAAGACGGCGCGGGCGGAAGTGTCCAAGGAGGAAGAAGATGAATTTATATAGGGGTGCGGCGAAACGATGAACCGTTGGATAAGGAAAATGTGTGACAGATGATAGCCACGTGGCATCAAGGGTAAAAAAGTAATTCAACGTCGCGGAAGTTACGGTGTGTATGCCAGGAAAAGCGGAGGACGTGTGTCCCCCACTTGCACGACGTGTCAAGATAGTGGATTAATTGGGCCCGCATGGCGGCGAGAAAAGGATTGTCGCAAATTTTTTACAGGCAATCGTGGCTATCGTCAGCAACAACGTCATCTTGACAGAAGGAAAAATTCGACTCAACAGCTTCATAAAAGGCGACACGGAAAAATAATGATTGAGCCTTTGATCAAATACAAGTTTCTGATCAAATGCTCGGGGGCTACTTTGGAAGAAAGAAAAAGATCTAAAAAGACAAAATAGAAGTGGCATGAGCCTATGACCAAATACAAATATTTGTTCATAGCCTCGGGGGCTACTCCCATCGGGAGCGCTGTTCGCGCACCCGAGAAATTGAAAAATTTCGGGGATAAAAGGAGAATATAGCGGCATGAAGAGTGGAGCCTACAACCAAGAACAAGTCCTTGGCTGTAGCCTCGGGGGCTACTCCCATCGGGAACGCTGTTCGCGTGCCCGATGAAATTAAAAAAGAAAGAAAGAAAGGGAAAAAAGAAAGATAGAAAAGCAAAAGAGTATATTTCGAGTTATAACTAACTCTACATATACTCCCATCGGGAGAGCAATATAAGTCATCTTTGACTCGATAAAATGTGCCATTCCAACAGCCGAAAAAGCACTCGACAATATATTCTCGAACGCCAAAGTTGTGATCAATTTCTGAATGCCGCAAATTTGCGAAGGTAAGACCCCGGATCCGTTCGCTCGGGCGTGGCATCGCCGAAGACTGCGCTCTGCTACTTTTATCCGTATCAACAGATACGAAGAATAATCCTAACGGACGCGTTAGGTACCCGATAAATTTGACTGGGACTCGACAGAATGGTAAGACCTTAAGCGGCGCATGTCGAAGTTTACACCAGTATCCCGAGGTCATGTCCAGGGACGTGATCTTGAAGTAGGTTTTTGCGGATTGCCACGAGAGCAGTTAACTAGTACCTGATCCGTCAGATGAACTAGCCCCAACTACCATTATCCCTGTACAATATAGAATTTTATGTGAAGAAATATAGGAAAGTCGAAGTCTGTCGAATAAAAATAAACAGCGGAGATTTTCCTTGACTCTACGATTCAAGCAAAATCTCGGGGCTACCGACATAGGCATCCCAAATGGGCCTGCCGAAGATAGTACCCGAGGTTTATCGAAGGCCCACTACCCGAAGAATAAGAAGATTCGGGAGCCCAAGATGTATTTAAGGAAAGATAGAGTTGTAATAGGAAGTGTTATTTGTAATCTTGCGGGATGAGTTAGAAACCTTCCCGGACTATGTAACTTGTACTACACGAATCCCTCGGCTCCGCCTCCTATATAAGGGGGAGTCGAGGGACACAGAGATCATCGAATCATTGTTTGCAAACCCTAGTTTTCATAATCGTCGAGTACTTTTCGGCTGAAACCTTCGAGATCTACTTGCCCTCTACTTCCAACTAAACCCTAGCCTACAATCCATAGGCATTGACAAGTTAATACCTTGTCACCTGGGCTTGTAGGTTATGTATAGGTACAAGGTTTCTCCTGGAGCTATTAAAACTAGGTTTGGTGGGCTAGATAGGTACACTTTCAAGCTCTGGAAGGCGAGATCTACATCCTTAGACCACTCAAACCCTTTATAGTTTTGGAGTAGTTTGAAGAAAGGCATAGTCTTCTCCCCTAGCTTCAAGATGAAATGGCTTAAAGGCCATGTGTCCAGCTAGCTTCTAAATCTAGCGGTGATCTTTTGGGGACTCCATATTGAGGATTGCTTCTATCTTCTTCGGATTGGCCTCGATCCCTCGGTGGGAAACTAGGAAGCCGAGGATCTTAGCCTCCTCAACCCCAAAGATGCACTTCGTGGGGTTTAACATGATCCAGTACCGTCTCAAATTCTCGAAGGTCTGCTCCAGGTCAGGAATGAAGTCCTCCTTTTCCTTTGATTTCACGACGAGGTCATCGATGTAGATCTCAATGTTCCTTCCTATCTGGTCCAAAAAGGCCGCTTGCATAGTCTGCTGGTAAGTTGCTCCGGCATTCTTCAGACCGAAAGGCATCATTTTGTAGTATTACGTCCCATCATGAGTGATGAATCCCGTGCACGATATGTCCTCCTTCCTCATATGTATCTGGTGGTATCCTGAATAAGCGTCTAGTAGACACAAGGGCTTGCTTCAAGCAGTGGAATCATTGAACCGGTCTATCCGTGGCAACGGGAAAGAATCCTTGGGGCAGGCCTTGTTAAGACTCATGAAATCTATGCACATATGAAGGCTTCTACTATCCTTCTTCGCGATGACTGGGTTGGCGACCTAGGTCAGGTACTCGCACTCCCCGATTTGTCCTGCGTCCAGTAACATTTTAACTTGCTTCTTTATGAACTCATTCTGCTCGTGTATGAACCACCTCAACTTCAGTCGTACCGGCATCACCCTCGGATCTACATTGAGTTGGTGTTCTGCAAGGTCTGTCGGTATACTGAGCACATTCGAAGGTTTCTGGGTGAATACATTAGCATTCTCTCAGAGAAAACCGATGAGAGACTTCTCGACCTGTGGCCCAAGGTTGGCGCCGATGAGCACAGTCTGGTATGGCTCTTCCTCATGGAGAGAGACCATCCTGACACGTTCTCGAGGCTGTACTGAGAGGTCGGGCTAGCTCGATGTCCCATTGGCAGGTTGCGGCTGATGTTGAGTAACTCGAACTCGTTCCTCACCGTGGAAGCAGCGGTCATGTTGGGAGGATATGTGGTCTCTGACCTTCTCCCAGCATACAGGTCCTCATTGCAATGTTCCCCGTAGAATGTTATAACCGCGGTCGGTCCTGGGAGCTTCATCATCAGGTAGGTCTCATGCGGGATGGCGAGGAACTGGGCGAGCTATGGCCTACCAAAGATCATGTTGTAGGGCATCTCGAGGTCGACGACCTCAAATAAGCACATCTCCATTCTAAAGTTGTCTTCGCATCTGAATGACGGGCAAAGTGATCTGGCCCAGCGGTGTCCTGACGATTCCAGGTATAATCCCCTTGGTCTCCTTGACCGTTGGGAGAATAAACCGGCGTTGTCTGTGGATACGACACAGGACAGCAAGTGTGATGAGGGAGCATGAGCATCTGCCATTGATGAACACCCTATCTATTGGAGAGTTGGCGATGGTTGGGGGTCACCAGGAGTGGGCTTTCCCCTGGAAGTAGGTCAAACCCTGGATGGTCGCCCTTGAGAATGTGATCTCAATGTTCATCCACGACCTACTCCATGCAAGTGGTGCAGGTTTGTCCACCAGAATCAACCAGTAAATGGCATTTTCTTTGGTCCTGGACAGGTATGCTAAGGCTCCGCTGCTAATGTGGAGAACCTCCCGACTGCAGCTCCCCGCCGAGCCAGAGGTGAAGGTTGTCTTGAATCCTTCTTAGAGCTTTTGCATGAGCGAACAATCAGCGCACGAATGCATCGCTGTCTTGTGGATGTCGCACCATTTCCTTCGGTGTCGTAAGGACAGAGGGAGCCAGCTGTGGATCAAAAGGGGACTACCTCCGTGGGATGTATGCATGCGTGACCAGAGTCATCGGTATGGCATTGGGACCTCCATGCTTAGATCAGGCCGCGTTCCGCGTAGGGGTGGACTCCTCTCGGTGGGGAAGGCCTATGGTGACGCCATCGAGGGGTCGGAGAGCCTCACCTCATGATCGCTTCCGGCCGACATACTTCCCGGAGAGGTTGATGTAGATCCGATATGTATGACACGTGCACCCCTTACCTGGTGCGTCAACTAACAAAGGATTGTTTCATGATCTCTCGACAATCACAATCCCGAAGGTCGGAAGAGTGTTTATTTGTTTGGTAGGGGCTCGGGTCAACATGTTTGGATCAAAGACAATGAAGTTGATGATGAAGTTCCCTCCGAATTTATTCATGGTGTGATCATGAGATCGTACAATACTATAACTAGATGGATCTCGTTGGGTTTATAGATGCACCCGACGAGATAGTAGATGAATCTAGGGTTTATGGCTATGGAGACTACGACAACTAGGGCTTCCACTTGAGCATAGATGTGAATCTTAACTTCGGGTGAATGGTCTTCAATATATATACGAGTTGGTGGTAGGTGTCTCCATGTTGCCCGTTAGGTCTTGGATGTCTTGCACGTTAAGTTGATCTCGTGACATTCCTTCAATGTACTTCTGGTTTAAGGAGCCTTCATGGAATTCTTGGTGTAGCACAACAGATTTGGTCGGTTGGAGCATCTGGATGTGCGCCTACATGTCATGGTCGTCACGGACATCGTGGGCTAAAAGGGGGTGCAGGTCCATGTACCGTAGGGATATGGTCCGGTCCCACTTATCTCTAACATGTCTTCTCTGGCGCCAGTGACCGGGATCCTGCTGACACCGTCCATCTCCCACCACCCGCGACCTCCCCCTGTGCCTCCTCCTCCCACCACTTCTTCTTAAACAGGGAGGACAACAAGGTCTAACCTAGGGAACGACCGGCGGGACGATCGCTGCTCCATCCCAGGAAACGCACCGCTGCTCCATCCACTGCTCCCACGGCTGCTACTCTGACTGCTGCTCCATCTACTTGCTCCGGCTGCTGCTGGTCAAACCCATGAAAACAAGATAGATTTATGCTCTCTCTTTTTCCTTTATTCACAAATGTTTATTGCTGCTCCATCCTGTTATGTACATGTTTGTTTGATTGCTTCGGGAGATTCGATAGGATTTAACATGCATGTATGTGATACGTCGAAAATGTATCTATGAACTTTGTAGTTGATTATATTAATATCTCATATATTTGCATCATATCATTAGTTTCCACCACTATTTTTAATGTTTAATGGTATTTCCCACTAAATCCCGTTATTTGGTATATAACTCTGTGAAGCAGGAAACTCCTGTTTCCGCGTATTTTTGACTTTTAGGAACCTTCTGGACCTCAAACGCACCGGGGATTTTATCCATGTCAATTTTTAGGAAACTAGAAGACTTGTGGACCCCAGACCCCCCCATGGCACGCCCAGTGGGCCTGGGTGACAAGGTATTAACTTGTCAATGCCTATGGATTGTAGGCTAGGGTTTAGTTGGAAGTAGAGGGCAAGTAGATCTCGAAGGTTTCAGCCGAAAAGTACTCGACGATTATGAAAACTAGGGTTTGCAAACAATGATTCGATGATCTCTGTGTCCCTCGACTCCCCTTATATAGGAGGCGGAGCCGAGGGATTCGTGTAGTACAAGTTACATAGTCCGGGAAGGTTTCTAACTCATCCCGCAAGATTACAAATAACACTTCCTATTACAACTCTATCTTTCCTTAAATACATCTTGGGCTCCCGAATCTTCTTATTCTTCGGGTAGTGGGCCTTCGATAAACCCCGGGTACTATCTTCGGCAGGCCCATTTGGGATGCCTATGTCGGTAGCCCCGAGATTTTGCTTGAATCGTAGAGTCAAGGAAAATCTCCGCTGTTTATTTTTATTCGACAGCTTCGACTTTCCTATATTTCTTCACATAAAATTCTATATTGTACAGGGATAATGGTAGTTGGGGCTAGTTCATCTGACGGATCAGGTACTAGTTAACTGCTCTCGTGGCAATCCGCAAAAACCTACTTCAAGATCACGTCCCTGGACATGACCTCGGGATACCGGTGTAAACGTCGACAGGTGCCGCTTAAGGTCTTACCATTCTGTCGAGTCCCAGTCAAATTTATCGGGTACCTAACGCGTCCGTTAGGATTTTTCTTCGTATCTGTTGATACGGATAAAAGTAGCAGAGCGCAGTCTTCGGCGATGCAACGCCCAGCAGAACGGATCTGGGGTCTTACCTTTGCAAATTTACGGCATTTAGAAATTGATCGCAACTTTGGCGTTCTGAGAATATATTGTCGAGTGCTTTTTCGGCTATTGGAATGGCACATTTTATCGAGTCAAAGATGACTTATATTGCTCTCCCGATGGGAGTATATGTAGAGTTAGTTATAACTCGAAATATACTCTTTTGCTTTTCTATCTTTCTTTTTTCCCTTTCTTTCTTTCTCTTTTAATTTCATCGGGCACGCGAACAGCGTTCCCGATGGGAGTAGCCCCCTAGGCTACAGCCAAGGACTTGTTCTTGGTTGTAGGCTCCACTCTTCATGCCGCTATATTCTCCTTTTATCTCCCGAAATTTTTCAATTTCTCGGGTGCGCGAACAGCGCTCCCGATGGGAGTAGCCCCCGAGGCTATGAACAAATATTTGTATTTGGTCATAGGCTCATGCCACTTCTATTTTGTCTTTTTAGATCTTTTTCTTTCTTCCAAAGTAGCCCCCGAGCATTTGATCAGAAACTTGTATTTGATCAAGGGCTCAATCATTATTTTTCCGTGTCGCCTTTTATGAAGCTGTTGAGTCGAATTTTTCCTTCTGTCAAGATGACGTTGTTGCTGACGATAGCGACGATTGCCTGTAAAAAATTTGCGACAAGCCTTTTCTCGCCGCCATGCAGGCCCATTTAATCCACTATCTTGACACGTCGTGCAAGTGGGGGACACACGTCCTCCGCTTTTCCTGGCATACACACCGTAACTTCCGCGACGTTGAATTACTTTTTTACCCTTGATGCCACGTGGCTATCATCTGTCACACATTTTCCTTATCCAACGGTTCATCGTTTCGCCGCACCCCTATATAAATTCATCTTCTTCCTCCTTGGACACTTCCGCCCGCGCCGTCTTCCTTCTCTCATCTGCAATTTCCTCCTGCAATCCACAGCTTCCTAAGCTCTTTGCCTCCCTACTGTGAATCCTGCGCCATTGTTGATGCCACCTCGTCGCTTGACAAGGCACAGCACGCCGGAATCCTCCATGGCCGCCGTGGATCTCGGAACGGCAGAGTGGGAAAGATCCAAAATTTCCACTCAAGACGTCAATATGCTGAAGAAGCTGGGGATCAGCAAGAAGCCCCAGGCATTGCGCTTCCCCAGCGAGGAGAGCTACCCAACCCCTCCAATGGGGTACCGGGTAAGTTTTGTCGACCATCTCATCCGCGGTCTTTCCGCCCCCATTCATCCTTTTCTCCGTGGACTTCTTTTTGTCTACGGTCTTCAACTCCACCACCTCACGCCGAATTCAATCCTCCACATCTCCATTTTTATTACTTTGTGCGAGGCCTTCCTTGGCATCCAGCCTAACTAGGCGCTATGGAAGCGCATTTTCTTCTGCCGCCGCAATGGCTCGCCCAATGTCGCCTATAATATAGGCGGCGTTGTAATTTCCGTTCGACCCACTGTCGACTACTTCGACGTCAAGCTTCCTGACTCAGTTCAAGGATGGCGCAAGAAGTGGTTGTACATTCGGGAGGAGAACCATGGATGCGCGAAGACAACATCCCTCCTTTTGATGGCGCCGAGAAAATCTTTCGCCGCCGCTCATGGGACGCGGAGGCCACCGAAGAAGAAAGGGCGTCGACGAAACCTTGATGGCTCGTATCCACGAGTTACAGAATACTCGCGGCAAGGAGTTATCGGGGATCCAAATCACTGCATACTTTCTTAGGGCTAGGGTGCAGCCGCTTCAGGCTCGCAAGCATCCTCTCTGGAAATATGCCGGCGACAAGGACGTAGATTGGCTGTCGGTGAATTTGGAGGTCAAGGACTTAGAAAGACTTGTCCGAAAAATTTCATCTCTCAACAAAAAAGATGCTGTCCCTTCTTCTTGTCGAGTGACGCCATTCAGCGCCGCCAATCCACTTCCCGAGGTAATCTTTGTCTTATTGTCCTGTTATTGCTTTGCTATCTTTTATGTAACTTTATTTCTGATATTGCTCCCTGTTTTGTTTTGCACGGAATCATCCGGACCTTGTCTCGCTTCCTCCTCTCCCCGAAGGTGGAGAAGTCGAAGAAAGGGCCATTGTCGATGATGACAATCGGGAAGCTCCATCTTTTGTGAATGAACCCGTGGATTCTCGAAAATCTGCGGGTTCTTCCGAAGGTACTGCGTCGGCACAATCTCCTCCTCCCGCTGTCTCCCCGAAAGGCAAAAGGAAGAGGAATGATGTCGAAGATTCCGGCACTTCTAAAGCCGAAGAAGTTGACCCTTCTCATCAGAAGGCAGCTTATGATCCTTATCTTGAATCCCTTGTCAGCTCGCAAGTCATTTTTATTTCTCCTTATTTCTGTACTTGAAATGTTTATCCTGTCTTGCTTTTTATGCTGTCGATTTTGAATCACAGTGATGACGAGGAAGAAGTACCAACTGTTGATGTGGATCCTCGGACGAGCACGTCACATACTTTACTTGCCTCGGACACGCTAGTTGAAGGATAAGAATCCTCGCCTCCTCAACGAAACGTCGTCACCACTACTCCACCATCAAGCCCCCTTGCTCCTTCACCAAAAAGGACAAGGATTGAAACGATTATGGAGCCTGCCCCTCAATTGGGCAGCTCTTCTACGCTGCTCTTGGATGATGTAAGTTTTTTCATTTTCTTGCCGATATCTATCTTTCCTCTATTTTGCTTTTTCACGCCTTCATTCTTTTTTCATACCGATATTTCTTTTTCTTTGTTCTTCTTTGACAGCCCATGATCAAAGAGCAAAATGAATTTACAAGCAGATGATTTTCCGACCCGGCTCAATCTTTCTAAAAAAGAAAGATTGAGCCGAAAAAAAATGGATATCGGATCCCAATTCATTGGGTACCGTGAGTATGCCAACAGAGCTGAAGGTAATAACTTTCTTGCTGTCGTTGTTTTTGACTTCTTGCTCCTGTCATTTGTCGCAACTTTTTTGACCTTTCTTTTTTTCTTTTTTATTTCGACAGAGAAACTTGCGAGAGGCCAACAAACGTGCCGACGCACTTGCTCAAAAACTGGAGCAAAGTGAAGCGGCCCGTAAGAAAGCCGAACTTGTTGCTAGCGACGCCAAAGCGAGAGGCTAGTGAAGCCAAAGCGAAAGCTGCTAGTGTCGAGAATCTGCGGAAGAGACTTGAGGATGCCGAAACCGCTTTAAACGAGCACAAGGCCGCACAGGCTGCTCGTGAGCGTGGGATTCTCAAGCGCCTGAAATCGCAAAGTCGACGCATTCAAGGTAATATTATCGATCCCTTCTATTTTTTAATGGACCCGCTGTTTCTTGTTTTTGACCAACGCTTATTTCCTGTGGCAGGCCAAACAAACCAAGAGTTTGATCTGGAGAATCCCGACAATGATCCTCTCCTTGACGCACTTTCTTATCTGGAGCTTCATGGATCCGAAATTCGTGAAGGCGTGGCGAATGCTAGTGCGGGACTGTCGACGCTGTTCCCTTACTTCTTCCCGAAGAAAGAGGAGCCCCCGACTTTCCTTGCCCTTGCCCAGAGCTTCAATTCATCAGAGGACCTTGGACTGAAGATGCGCCAGGAAAACATGAAGATTGCTGTCAAGAGCACTGTGGCCCTGGTTGCTGACAGCCAACAAACTATTGATTGGATGAAGGTTGGCGACACCGATCAGATAGAGCAGATCAAGATGGAGGTCGTTGATTAAGGCAGCCAAGCCCAACACGAAGAAAATCTTGGCCTATCTCGGGATCAAACCAGCTTCAACTCCTAGCTCATCAAGGCCGGAGGTCTAGTTGCATGCCTCTTTGTTTTTTCTTTCTCTGTTTCTTTTGCTCTTGTCGCCAATTTAGGTGTGGCGACAATTATCCTGGTAGCCTTTTAGGAGAAACTTCTTTTGTAATGCCTATGTAAATATTTCTAGAAATTAATGAAATTCCCTCGGGCACTATCATTGATCCTTGGCGCTTTCTTTTCCAGTTAATATTTGACAACTATTCGACCAATCCTTGCTCTGTCGATGCTTCTCCTGCTTCATCCTTCTCGAAGAAAATGCTAATCAATGATAACCCCCTCGAAGGTTCTTCAAGCAAACATTGTTCAGAAGATTTGCAAGAACTTCGACAACAACTTCAATCCATGAAGAAACAAACTCTTGCGATGATGGAACAATCTCGGAAAGCATCCGAGCAAGAAAAACTTGCTCTCCAACAAGCCAAAGAGGCTATGGCTGCCAAGGATGCTGCTGTATTGGAAGCAAAAGGAGCCACTACCCGAGAAAATAGCATGCTCGAGCTAATGTTGGAGGCTAGCACTGATATGTTAGGTATGTTTTTCCAACCTCGCAATGCCTCTTCTTTATTTTACTGTGCCTCTCTTCAAATTTCTTGCCTTGTCGCTTAATAGGATCAGTTCTTGATGCTGCCGCCGAAGATCGAAGAGTGAACGAGAGAACAAATCTTCTCGTCAATCTTTCCCTTAACCATGGCTGTTTATTCTGGGCCTCCCCTGAACGAACCCAGCAAATTGTCAGGTTTCAAGATCGTGCTTGCCAAGTGCGCGAATTTCTCAATTTTTGCACGACAACATTAACCCTTGTTTATAAAACTCTGTTTCCTCGGAATGAAATTCCCAAGACTCTTCCTGAATTGCTGGAGGTTTTCAGAGATGCTCCCCGCATTCATAATTTTGTGCGAGCTCAATTGACTACTGGAGCAAGGTTCGCCATGATTATGATAAATATTTGCCATCCAAAATTAGACCTGACGAAGATTGTTGCTGATTGCCTGGCCAAGAAATCGCGGCGAAAGAATGATATTGACTCAATCAATGAGATGGTAACTCCTGTGGCTGAGTCGATGATAGATGAACTTCTTCGGATGGACTCAGAATTCTTTGTCAAGGGATCCTATGCTGAGCATAAAACGACCAGAGGCTTGTCCATAGATAGTATCTTAGGCTTTGACTGATTTATACTATATTGGACAACATTATGTTTGTATTTCCGAAGAAATTTGTTGTATATTGTAGATTGTTCTATATTGTTGGAGCCCCCGAGCCTTCTGGCTAGAGTTGTACTATTTTTTCCATCTCGAAGATTTTTCCTCCTATCATAATAAAATACCTCTGTTTTTTCATTGATGGGTTGAAAGCCCCCGAGTGTCGTGGTGTCAAAGTTCTATATTTTTGTTGCGAGGTTCTTGGACCAAAGCAATAAGTTTTTTGGCGCGTACACTATATTTATAATTTTATCAGCTTCCGATATTTGGCGAGGTATTTAGTGCACCAAGGCGAAATATTTTGGTAAGTCTATATTGTACGTATTTTGAGACTTGAAGGCGTTAAGCCCCCGAGCGTGTCGAAGAATAAGAAATATATCTCCACTATCTTTATTATATTGCAGCACCGCGAGCCCGCCTCATTAAAAACCTTTCCGGCCCCACTCGGTGCCCCGAAAAGGAAAAGAGTGCGTCTGAAAACTCGCGGGCGTTTCAGTACATTGTATTTTTACAGAGAAGGACTATATTTCAACTCTAGGCGTAGAACCGCCTGAGCTGTGCTACGTTCCAGGGGTTTTTCTCGGGAACCCCCGTCTTCTTGTCCTTGATCCTTGCGCCTCCGTCGATGACTTCTGTGACAACGTAAGGTCCCAACCATGGCGACTCGAGTTTTTCAGTGCGCTCTTGATTGAGTCGTAAAACTAAGTCTCCGACTTGAAAAGATCTTGGTCTCAAACGTCGACTGTGGTAATTTTTCAGGTCCTGCTGATATTTGGTTACCCTTGATAATACTTCGTCTCGAGCTTCGTCGAGTGCGTCGACGTCGTCTTCCAATGCTTTCCTGGAAGCTTCTTCATTATACTCTGTGACTCTGGAGGAGTCGTGCTCTATTTCTATTGGCAGTACTGCCTCTGCTCCATGGACAAGGAAAAACGGAGTCTCCTGTGTCGCTGTATTTGGTGTTGTTCGGATGCTCCATAGCACACTTGGTAGTTCTTCTGGCCAGGTATGTCGAGCTTTTTCCAGTGGTACTAATAGGCGTTTCTTGATGCCATTGCAGATGATGCCATTGGCTTTCTCGACTTGACCATTGGTTTGAGGATGTGCAACTGACGCGAAGTGCAATTTGATGCCTACCTCTGCACAGTACGCCTTGAACTCATTTGACATAAAGTTGCTGCCATTGTCTGTAACAATGCTATGAGGTACTCCAAATCGAAAAACGATGTCCTTCACGAATTTTATTGCTGATGCTGCATCTGGTGAATTTATTGGCTTTGCTTCTATCCACTTGGTGAATTTGTCGACAGCCACCAGCAAGTACTCATATCCTCCTGGCGAAGCTTTATGCAATTTGCCCACCATATCAAGTCCCCATTGGGCAAAGGGCCACGACAATGGTATTGGTGTTAGTTCTGCTGCTGGAGAGTGAGGTTTTGCGGCAAACCTTTGACACGCGTCGCAAGTTCTTACTATTTCTTTGGCGTCCTCGATTGCTGTCAGCCAGTAGAATCCTGCCCGAAAAACCTTGGCTGCAATAGCTTGACTACTTGCGTGGTGGCCACATATTCCTTCGTGTACATCTTTCAGAATTATTCTTCCTTCTTCGGGTGTGACGCACCTTTGCAGGACGCCTGATATACTTCGCTTGTATAATTCCCCTTTGATCACTGTAAAAGCTTTAGATCGTCGAATAACTCTCCTTGCCTCAACTCGGGTCATCGGGTATTTCTTTCCCGAGGATGTATGATATATATGCTTGCATCCAAGGAATTTGTACCATCATCACAAGCTCTTGGTCCTCTTCATCCTCCGTGGTTTCTTTGAGGGGTGCCGAAGCTTTCTCTTCTTTTGCTTTTTCTCGCACCTTTTTTGGCTTCGTGGATCTCTCCGCTATTTCTTCCCAAAATACTCCTGGCGGGATTGGGAGGCACTGCGACCCGATGTTTGCGAGAACGTCGGCTTCATCATTGCTCAATCTACTTATGTGATTTACCTCGCATCCATCAAACAGCTTCTCGAGCTCGTTGTACACCTCCTTGTATGCCATCATGCTATCATTGACTGCATCACATTGGTTCATAACTTGCTGAGCCACCAATTGTGAGTCGCCAAAGATTTTTAGTCGAGTTGCACCACAAGCTTTCGCCATCTTCATCCCGTGTATGAGGGCTTCATATTCTGCTTCATTGTTAGATGCGTTAGGGAACGTCATCCGAAGTACGTACTTCAACTTGTCGCCTTCAGGTGATATAAGTACTACTCCTGCGCCAGCTCCTTCTACTCTCTTGGACCCATCGAAGTTCATAGTCCAGGTTCTCGACAGATCTGGGGGTCCCGTGTTTTGTAGCTCCATCCACTCTGCAATGAAATCTGGCAGGACTTGCGACTTGATTGCCTTTCTTTTTTCATACGTGATATCCCGAGGGGAAAGTTCTATTCCCCAAAGGGAGACACGCCCTGTAGCTTCTGGGTTGTTCAGTATATTTGAGAGAGGTGCTTCATTGACTACTATTATCGGGTGTGCCGAAAAATAGTGGCGCAACTTCCTTGCCATTGCAATTACTCCATATGCTAGTTTTTAGTACTGCGGGTACTGCTGTTTGGAAGGCGACAGAACTTCGCTGATGAAATATACTGGCCTTTGCACTCCATGGAGTTTTCCTTCTTCTTCTCTTTCGACAACTAGCACCGTGCTCACCACTTGGGGCGTGGCTGCAATATACAGCAGGAGAGGTTCCTTTTCCTTCGGCGCCACCAAGATTGGTGGTGTCGAGATTGTGCGCTTCAAATCCTCGAAACCTCTGTCGGCCTCTTCGTTCCACTGGAATTTATCTCCTTGCTTTATTAAAGCGTAAAATGGTAATGCTTTTTCTCCCAGCCTGGCGACAGATCTGCTCAAAGCTGCGACTCGCCCAGTTAGCTGCTGTATTTCTTTCAACTTTGTTGGCTTCCTCATTGTTACGATAGCTTGTATTTTGTCGGGATTTGCTTCAATCCCTCTTGCTGAAACTAGAAACCCCAGAAGTTCTCCTGCTGGGACGCCAAAAGAACACTTCGTCGGATTCAGTTTGAGGCAGAATTTGTCAAGGTTGTCAAAGGTTTCCTTGAGATCCTCGATCAGCGTTGTCCCCTTTTTTGATGTTATGACGACATCATCGATGTATACTTGTACATTTTTCCCAATCTGTGTCGCCAAACACTTCTGCATCATCCTCTGATATGTTGCTCCCGCATTTTTTAGACCAAAGGGCATTGTTCTGTAGCAAAACACGCCGTAAGGTGTAATAAACGCGGTCTTTACTTCATCTTCTTCTTTCAATCTGATCTGGTTATAACCAGAATATGCGTCCAGGAAGGAAAGACGTTCACATCCAGCCGTGGAGTCGATAATTTGATCGATCCTCGGGAGGGGAAAGTGATCCTTTGGACAATGTTTATTGAGACACGTAAAGTCGACGCACATGCGAAGGACCTTAGTGTTTTTCTTCGGCACCAACACAGGATTTGCTACCCATGTGGCTTCTGTGAATATCTCTTTGATAAAACCAGCTTCTCGTAGTCGATTGATTTCTAACAGCATGGCTTTGCGGTTTGGTTCCAAAAAACGCCGCAAAGGTTGTTTGATTGGTCTCGCTAATGGATCCAAGTTTAGGTGGTGCTCGGCAAGTTCCCTGGGTACTCCTGGCATGTCAGCTGGACACCATGCGAAGATTTTCCAGTTCTCACGGAGGAACTCGACGAGCGCGCTTTCCTATGCGAGGTCCATGTCGTTTGCGATGGATGTCGTCTTTTTCGGGTCTGTCGGGTGAATCTGCACCTCCTTAGAATTTTTCTCGGTGTTGAAAGTTGATTCTTTGTTTGGCCTTCCAACGTCTGGCAGCACGTCGTAGTCAGTCATACTCCTTGACGCCGTGTACTCAGCTTGCATCCCGAAAGTTTCTGATAGCCGGTGAAAATCCTTATCACACTAATCGGCTAAGGCAAAGCTTCCTTTGACTGTGATTGGTCCCTTTGGTCCAGGTAACCTCCACAACAGGTATGTATAATGTGGCACCGCCATAAATCTAGCATATGCTGGTCATCCCAACAAAGCGTGATATTGTGACGGAAAATCCACGACTTCAAATTCCAGCCTCTCGATTCTATAATTCTCTCGGGTTCCAAACTGAACGTCGAGATTGATCTTCCCCAATGGATAACTCGGTTTCTCTGGTGTGATGCCGTGGAACCTTGTGTCTGTTGGCTTCAAGTTTGCTAGGGATATGCTCATCTTCCTCAATGTATCTGCATACATAAGGTTTAAGCTGCTGCCGCCGTCTATGAACACTCGAGAGACATCAAATCCCGCGATAACTGCTGGCAAAATAAGTGCTTATTGCCCTGGTCGAGGAACTTGCTGCGGATGATCTGCTATGGTGAAGCCGATATCTTGCCCTGACCAATTAAGATACTCAACTGTTGGTGGAGGCATTTTTTCTGCCATGAACACCTGTCGTGAGATTACTTTCTGAGCTCTGTTGGATGGCCTTCCCTTCTGAATTATCGACACCGCTCCGTTGGAGTTAGGATCAACGTAAGGTGGTGGTGGAGGTGCTGCCGCTATTCTGAGCTGATGTCGATTGTCGTCTATAATCGCGGGGGGAGGTGGTAAGTGAATCTCGCTCCTTGGTTCTCGAGGATTTCTCTGTGCTGCCCGAGCGTTAGCGTGCTCTGCCCACCTTAACATTGCCTGGAAATTGCGACAATCCTTCTGCAGATGTCCTGACTGTCTTTTTCCATTGCTGTCGAGGAAAAAGTGCATCTGACACGGCCCATTCATCATCTCTTCGGGAGACACGAAAGGCCTCGGGAACCTAGGCCCGCTATTTGGCCTGTTGTTTCGAGAATCATCCCTATTATCGCTTCGCTGCTCATTGCTTCTCTGATAATCATCTCTGTTGCTCCCTCCTGTGTTCGCTCGAAAACCTGCCGAAATTTGTCCTGGGGCGTCGTAGTTCGGGTACTGCCGAGGAAATCGTCGCCTCGGTTGATAATTGCGACCACGGTCCTCTTCTGGCGACCTGTGTCGTTTGTTGTGGACAGCATCTTCTCCATCTGCCCATCTGTTTGCTATTTCCATTAACGCGGATACTGTCTTTGGGTTGGTCCTTCCCAAGTCCTCGACGAAATCTCCACACCTGATTCCTGCGACAAACACGTCTATCGCTCTCTCGTCAGATATATTTTCTGCCGAGTTTTTAATGATGTTCCACCTTTGGATGTACTTTCTCATTGGCTCATCCGGCTTTTGTCGACATGCTCTCAATTCCTCCAACGACGCAGGTTTCTTGCATGTGGACCGGAAATTCTTGACGAACACATCCTCGAAGCTTTCCCAGCTGTCGATAGATCCTGGGGTAAGTTTCTTTATCCAAGATCGTGCGGCTCCACTCAGATGCACCTGGATGCTTTGCATAGCTGTTGCCCTGGTTCCTCCTGTGAGTTTCACCGTCTCGAGATAATCAACTAACCAATCCTCTGGATCTTGAAGGCCGTCGAATTTCTTGAAGTTGTCAGGTAACTTGAATCCTGAAGGGACTCGAGTTTTTCGGACTCTCCTCGTAAAACACGGCAAGCCACACATATCTTCGTCGTTAAGCTCTGGGGATTGTGTTGTCGTCAGAAACCCACCGGCAGGCAGCGACGGGCAACACCGTAGAGCCGGGAACAACCTAGAGCTGCGGCTGGCTGAGGTCCCTCCGAGCGACGGCCCGCAAAGCCTTCTGGTCATACACGTAGGAAGGTGATGGAGATGCCTCGCTTAGTTTCCTGCATGGCATACACGTAAACATTAAATACGAGCCTCGATCGGCTCTCAGGTTATCCTGTGAATCGGCTCAGGGAGCCGATCCACCCATGATTCGTACGAGGTGCACGAATATATGGTGGTCCCGCTTGATCAAGATAAAGCTGATGAAATCTACGACGATTTAGGGTTTTCACCGCATAATCGGATCATCCTACTCACGGTTGGGCCTCGCGGCCACGCACGGTGATCGTAAGCCGATCCTAAACAAGGCCTAAAAACCAACGCAAGGTTGATCCCCGGAACATCCTGTTTAGGGCCCGCGAACGACACCCTACATGCCGCTGGATCCTCCACCCCTTTGTAAGGCCTAACTATTGCAGATATTAAACTAATCCTTGTAGAACAAGGAGCAATCGTAACGGATCAGATCTACTAAATAATGATCAAGCGGGGTGCCGCCCCCACACCTAAGATAGGTGTGAGGGCGGCTAGACATGCAAGGGTTGCACTACGATAGCATGTTACGCGAAGAACTATGCTAACCCTAACACATCTATGATAACTACGCTGCTCGCCATCAACAAGGCTTCGAGTACGAGCAACGCATGAACAACGTGGAGCTTGTGCTGCCTAGATCGCAAGATGCGATCTAGGCAGCATGTCGCTTACCGGTAGAAACCCTCGAGACGAAGGAGTTGGCGATGCGCCGAGATTGATTGGTTGGTTGAACGTTGGTTGTTGTTTATTCCATAAACCCTAGATACATATTTATAGTCCAGGGGACTTTCTAACGTGGGAATAATCCCCACCGTGCACGATAGAAACTCTAACTTTTAATCTAAGATACAATCTACCATAATTAAAGATACACGGGCAATCTAGCCCAAACTCTTCGTGCAAGGCCGCTTCAGAGATCTTCCACGTGTAATCTTCCAAGCCCATCTCCCTTACGGCCCACCTCCTGATTTGGCCAAAATCTGGTGATAACACATGCCCCCCTGGTTTTGGCAATGATAATTCCAAAACCACTCTGTTTTTCCTTCGAAGGGTCATGTCTTGGCAGAGCAGACCTGTTGCAGCATCTTTATCATGATGCCCTGTATTTTCAACTTCTCTGCAAAATTCGCTAGCTCTAGCATCACCTCCTCGAAAACTGCAACAGCATTAAATTTCCACCAGATTTCCCATTATTTAACCGTGCCGATTGATTAGCCCACTTCATCCCCTTCCTCTGCTCCAGCTATCGGCACCAAAAAACCCTCTTCTCCCTCAGCCATGTCGTCTTCTTCCTCCTCTTCCGTCTCCCTCCAATCCTCTTCCTCAAGCGAGTTGGTCCCAGAGCACGACAAGATGGAGGCGTACAACCACCGGGCTCCCAAACATTGGGACAAGCAGGAGTGGGACTTTGACTTCGTGCCGGAGGGTGAAGACCTCGTCTGGTCAGATGGGGCCATGCCCCTAACCGACGGGGAAGATGACCTCCGGTACCTGGTTGACGGAGCACTGGAGGTGGAGAGTGACGACGACGACCCTCTCTTCCGGGGCAAATTCACCTCCGTCACCAAAGAAGAAGAGGACGACGAAGAAGAAGATGTCTCCTCCGACCTGAAGAAGGAACAGGAGGACGACACCTCCTCCGACGAACCACCACCAAAGCATATCCGGGGGTGGGCTTGGTCAGACGAGGACGATGATGATGACGAGGAGGAGGCCTCTGCTAAAGGTCACAGTAGCAGCAACGAAGAACTCGCCGACAGCAGCAATGGCGGCAGCTACCTCAGCAACGGCGACGACAGCAACAGCCCTTAGAGTAGGGATTTACTAGCATAGGGTCGGCAGTAGTAATCCGTTCCCTTTTGTTGAACAATCGGCTTCTCCTTGTAAGAAATTTTATTATCAATGAAAACTTCTTTTGACTTTGCCGATGTCCTGCATGCCGATTCAGCCGATTTTCCCTCATCTGACTTTGTCGACCGTTAGCCCAATCAATGTTCAATGACTGATGGCAACGCATCGGTCTCCCACGATAATCTGCGAGACATGTCAATTCAGTCATCCCTCCAAATTAGCCAGTCTTACCGATGATGATAGCACTGCCGATCGTAGTAAACCGTGGGTTTAGTCTTGAGCAGGTGTCTTTACAAGGGCCCTGGAACTGTCGCTGAATCAGCTTGGATGCTAAAGCTGATACCTCTGTAGCAAAAGCACCCCTTTTCGTAACAGCTTGCGATGTAGAGCCAGCCGATTCCAACCAAATTTGCTCTCCAGAGCCAAGAAACTTTCAGGCGAGTTGCCCCCCAAGCCTCACCCAAGGCGAGAATAGTGATGAATCAGCCAAACACGTCACCATTGGCTTTCAAGTTATTAGTATGGAACCAGCCGATTCCAATGAAATCGGCTCTCCAAAATAAAGGTATTTTAGGGCGAGCTGCCCCCCGAGCCTCAATCAAGGCGAGAATACCGGCATGGATGTACAGATCAAACAAAAAGGCTCTGACCTTAGGTAATCTGGTAATCCGAGATAGCCACCATGAAGAATCAGCCAGACTTGCCCCCATTGATCAGTTTCCTACCACTGGGCGCCGATGTTGTAGATGAAACACCAACAGCTTAACTGACGCAAAGGGTTGACCATCTTGGCGACAATGTGAGCCCTGAGCACATAGCCGGTAGGATTTTTTTTTTACTGGCCGATTTTTTCTAATCGGCCCATAATGTTTTACTGCGCACATGTTTACACATGTTTATCTGCACATGTTCCTCTGACTATATGCCCCCCCGAGCCGATTCTACCAGGTGACTGCAGATATCGGCTTTGTGGTTAGTCAGGGCACTGTACTTGCACGTCGGCTCCGCGAGGATTCGTGTTGACTTTCACCCGCTGACGTGACCGCTGCCCAGTAGATCGATGTTGAACATAAGCAGAACATGTGGTGAAGATAATTTTGGCCGATTGCTGGAATCGGCCTCCATATCGATTGAAGCGCTGACTGAAGGTTCTGTAATGTTCCTTCATAATTTTTTTTGGGGCCGATCACAAGGATCAGCCTCGCCACGTTTGCTCATCGGTTTGTCCTCGCTACTCGGCCAGGCTGGTGGATAGAACTAGCCCAACCCCTGACTTTATCGTGTTGATGCGCTTGCTGTCGCCCACCTTGAGTGCATCGTATAATCGTGGAGCACTAAGCTCCGTCGGAAGGACGAGCACCATGTTTGTACCAGCCGATGTTTCATCATCGGCTTTCCTTTGCTTGGGACGCCACTCCATCTTCCGTGGACGACCCTCTTCGTCCAGGGTTTGCTGAACTTTCGCAGCCAGATCAGGTCGTGCCTTCCTTAGCGTATGCAAGTATAACCTTTCGGCTTCCTCCAGACCGCGCGAGCCGCCGAACCCCGCGCTTTTGTGAACGGCTGAGTCCATCAGGGCACCACCTTGGCCGGTGGTACCTGTCTTCTTCTTCTTGTCCCTCGTCTTCTGAATCCTCGAGATCTGCCCACCGAGGGGACTCAGCGCGTTTGCTTTGTGGCGGGAGAGGCCCTAAGCGCCTGAACACAGACACATTGGCTGCCTCCTTCTTCTTCTGGTTGCATTCTGGGCAATTGCCGATTGTGGGCAATCGGCTCATTCCCGAATCCCGGCAGATGTCCGAAGAAGGGGCAGTCCCAGTGCCTGTCGTTGTCATCTTGCTCCCTTGATTTTTCCGTGGCACGGCGCTCGTGCTCCTCCTCATCGCGATCGTGCCGACGATGTCTTCTGGCTTCTCTAGCCAGACGATCTTTCTCATCATCATCGCTGGATCGTCGGCGTTGGTCATACTGACTCACATATTTGTTGAGGAGGTGATCAGAGAGGGGTCGCTGATATCTTATGTTCTTCACTTCTCCCTCTGTGACGTAGCGCTTGCCATCCTGACGAAGCCGATCGCGTGGAGCGGCCTCTTCTGAGTCCTTGCTACGAGAGCAGCTGCCCTCGTCTCCATCTTCGCCAGAGTGGTGCCCAGGTCCTACCATGTTGATGCTGAACGAGGATCCTGGCTGGCAACCTTCAGGGTAAGTGCATTCTACCATGTTAACGGCGGGGAAGGGTTGGGTGTCGACCTTCATGGCGTACTGATTGAAAATCAGACGCCCTTTTTCTATCGCCGCTTGGATGTGTTGACGCCACACCCTGCGGTCGTTGGTGGCATGGGAGAGCGAATTGTGCCATTTGCAGTATGGCTTTCCGTTCAGCTCTTGCACCGTGGGGAATTTGAGACCTTCGGGAATCGTCAACTGCTTCTCCTTGAGCAGGAGGTCGAATATTTGCTCAGTTTTGGTCACGTCAAAATCAAACCCCCGGGCGGGCCTCGGTGGCTTTACCCATTTGCAGGACACGGGGTTCCTCCCCGAGTCCATTCAGCCATCGCTACCTCTTGGTCTCCCGCAGGAACTTCGTCTTCCTCTCGCATCGACCAGGACTACCGCACGCTTGAACTTGTCTTGGTACAGGTCCGGGTGGCGCTGTTCATATGCCGATAGTTTCCGAACCATGTGCGCCGGTGAGGGATAATCTGCTTGGGAGGCCATGTCCTTGAGCTGTGTTGCAAGGCCTGCTACCGCCAACTCGATCGCTTCTTTTTCAGTTATACGAACCGAATAACATCGGTTCCTAAGATTCCTGAAGCGCCGGATGTATTCCGTCACGCTTCTCCGCGCTTCGACGTAGTTGTGCTAGATCGGCAATGCCGGACTCGGAAGCCTCCGAATGGTACCGCATATGGAACTGCTCTTCCAACCGCTTCCAAGTCCGGATGGAGTCCGGTGGCAAAGAGGTGTACCATCCGAAAGCCGATCCCGTGAGGGACCGTGAGAAGAGCCTCACGCGTAGTTGATCCGACACCGAAGCCGGTCCTAGTTGCGCCAAATATCGGCCCACGTGCTCGATGGAGCTGGAACCATCCGATCCACCGAATTTGGAGAAGGCGGGGAGCCGATATTTAGGTGGTAGCGGGATCATCTCGTAGTCGTCGGGGTACGGCTTGGAGTAGCCGATGGCCCTTCTTTTCGGCACCATGCCGAACTGGTCTCTCAGTATGGTACTGATCTGATCCGCTGTGCTGGCTGCAGGAGTTGAATTCTGAAGATTCGCCGGGGTGGCGTACCTAGCCAGCCATGTTTGCTTTTCCAGCTCTGAGCCAACTGCAGGAGCTGAGCTCTGGAGGTTCGTCGGGGTGGCGTACTTAGTTAGCCACGTCTGCTTCTCAAGCTCTGTCGCTGACGTCCCTCCTGTTTTCCCAGAAGTCCCCGATGTTGTGGCCTGGTTTGTGAGTGCCCGGTTGCCACGATCCGGCACATACGTGCACGTGTATCCGTGAGGGATCTCCTTAGGCACCTCGGGCAAGAACTGGTAGTCACTAGGGTCACCACCGATCTTGTAGACGACGAATGCCGGTGTAGCCGGCACTTCTGGTGCTGCCAATGCATATGGCAGCGGTGGACGGGACTGGAGTGGCAACTCTCCTTGATGCGTCCCGAGAGCTGGTCCTGACGGCGAGTACTGGTGCCTCATGATCTCCTGGATCACGCGAAGAGCGACACGCTCCAACGTGTTGACCAGGTTCTCAGAGTGGCGGTGTAGCGAGTGAGCCACCAAGTAGTTGATCTCCTGCCGCAGGGACCTGGTGCGTTCTTCCGACGGGCCAGAGAGGTCTATCCCATCTAGTGCACCATTAGGCGAGAACCCCTTCCACCTGATGCCATGTGAACGGGTTCTGTGGAAAGAGCCGATGAGGTCGGCTTCGAGGATGACTTTGATCTCGTCATACTTCTTCTTGAGCTCGTCCGTCAGATCCTCGTACGTGACTGGCGTGTCGTCCGCCATCTCAGATGTAGATGGCGATGTGGTTGATGTAGAAGCTTGTCCCACCGGGCGTGCCGAGAATGTGTTGTCGTCGAAACCCACCGGCGGGCAGCGACGGGCAACACCGTAGAGCCGGGAACAACCTAGAGCTGCGGCTGGCTGAGGTCCGTCCGAGCGACGGCCCGCAAAGCTTTCCGGTCACACGTCCGATGCTGATGCAAGGGCGTGCCACCTGACCTATACCTGGTCAGGAAGGTGATGGAGATGCCTCGCTTAGTTTCCTGCATGGCATACACGTAAACATTAAATACGAGCCTCGATCGGCTCTCAGGTTATCCTGTGAATCGGCTCAGGGAGCCGATCCACCCATGATTCGTACGAGGTGCACGAATATATGGTGGTCCTGCTTGATCAAGATAAAGCTGATGAAATCTACGACGATTTAGGGTTTTCACCGCATAATCGGATCATCCTACTCACGGTTGGGCCTCGCGGCCACGCACGGTGATCGTAAGCCGATCCTAAACAAGGCCTAAAAACCAACGCAAGGTTGATCCCCGGAACATCCTGTTTAGGGCCCGCGAATGACACCCTACATGCCGCTGGATCCTCCACCCCTTTGTAAGGCCTAACTATTGCAGATATTAAACTAATCCTTGTAGAACAAGGAGCAATCGTAACGGATCAGATCTACTAAATAATGATCAAGCGGGGTGCCGCCCCCACACCTAAGATAGGTGTGAGGGCGGCTAGACATGCAAGGGTTGCACTATGATAGCATGTTACGCGAAGAACTATGCTAACCCTAACACATCTATGATAACTACGCTGCTCGCCATCAACAAGGCTTCAGTACGAGCAGCGCATGAACAACGTGGAGCTTGTGCTGCCTAGATCGCAAGATGCGATCTAGGCAGCATGTCGCTTACCGGTAGAAACCCTCGAGACGAAGGAGTTGGCGATGCGCCGAGATTGATTGGTTGGTTGAACGTTGGTTGTTGTTTATTCCATAAACCCTAGATACATATTTATAGTCCAGGGGACTTTCTAACGTGGGAATAATCCCCACCGTGCACGATACAAACTCTAACTTTTAATCTAAGATACAATCTACCATAATTAAAGATACACGGGCAATCTAGCCCAAACTCTTCGTGCAAGGCCGCTTCAGAGATCTTCCACGTGTAATCTTCCAAGCCCATCTCCCTTACGGCCCACCTCCTGATTTGGCCAAAATCTGGTGATAACAGATTGCCGATGTTCCCTTCTGCTTTGCCGCGCTCTGTCGACCCTTGCCTGTGCTGCCGTGTCTCTTGCTCCACTTGGTCCTTCAGGGGCTGCCGCTGTTGCTGCTGCAGGTCGTGGACTATTTTGCCTTGCCGCTCCTTCGGGAGGCGTTGATACAAACGCTGTCCCCATAGCTCCAACTCCTGCTATCGCCATATTGTATAGTGTTTCCCTTGGATCGCCTGCAGGTGGTTTAGAAGCGAGGATAAAAGCATGTGTCGCCATATACCCAGCCTCTGGTGTTTTAGGGATGATGTTTCCTCTTGTATCTATCGACATAAAGGACATGTCGAGGTTTTGGACCAAGTGCTCTCTTTCTGCTTCGGGTATATGTTGCAACCTTGATCTTGCTCTGTTCCGAGCCTCCCTGTGGCTATCATCCGAAGTTCTAGATTGTCGACTTAGATCTGCTCTTCTCCTGCTGGATGCAGAAGCTGCCTCCTTTCTTCTGTTTAACTCAGCTGTCTGTTTTTCCAATTCTCTTGCGGCTCGTGCGAGCCTATATTGATATGCTTGCAATTCCTCTGGTGTGGCTGTGGTGGCCATTGGTTCTGAACCGTTCATAGCTCTCGCGGCTCTATCCCACGCTGCTTGCGGAAGTTGAACTCTGTCTCGCGGCTGTGGCCCGACGTATTTATTGCCCAGGCCTTGTCGCAGATTGGAGGGATCGACGTATGGATTTCCCAGATCATCGAAAGCCTCAGACGTTTCCTCTTGATCTTCAATGGCATAAATCTGATGATATTTTGTATTCAGATCTATGTTGGGTTTGGTGACATCATCGTTGAGATTGATGAAGACCTTGCCCACTGTAATAGATTTGTCGATGAAGTCATAACTGTCGACATCGCTTGAGCCATCGCTTATATATGAGTCCGCAGATGACTCAAACGACATGTCGTTGAAGATCTTGGCGAGTTTCTCTCTTGCTCTGGTGCTGACGTAGCGTGTCGACGAAGTTTCTTCTTCTCCTGACTCGGTTGACGATGTATAGCTTAAAAATCGGAATCGACCGCCGACGATCCCGACGAAATCGGAATTTCGACACGATACGATCCTTCCTTCTCGACGCGAAAGTGAAACCTTCCGAACGTCATCTCCATGGGCTCTGCCAGATACGCATATGCATCCAAACGGGAGGGTGGGTGAGGAACAAAATCGACAGGACCAGCAGCGATCTGTTTACCTTGATCCATTGCGTTGCTTGCGGTTGACGATGTCGAAGATCTTGAACGTGCCATCGAGATCAGATCCTTACGCCTCTAGTCCCCACGGTCGGCGCCAATTGACAAGGTATTAACTTGTCAATGCCTATGGATTGTAGGCTAGGGTTTAGTTGGAAGTAGAGGGCAAGTAGATCTCGAAGGTTTCAGCCGAAAAGTACTCGACGATTATGAAAACTAGGGTTTGCAAACAATGATTCGATGATCTCTGTGTCCCTCGACTCCCCTTATATAGGAGGCGGAGCCGAGGGATTCGTGTAGTACAAGTTACATAGTCCGGGAAGGTTTCTAACTCATCCCGCAAGATTACAAATAACACTTCCTATTACAACTCTATCTTTCCTTAAATACATCTTGGGCTCCCGAATCTTCTTATTCTTCGGGTAGTGGGCCTTCAGTAAACCCCGGGTACTATCTTCGGCAGGCCCATTTGGGATGCCTATGTCACCAGGCACGCCATAGGGGGCATCTAGCCTCTCGGCCGTTCGTTTACCCTGATTCTTTCGCCTACGGCTCTATCTTGACCTAAAACTAACTATATATATGCCCCTCTTCGCGATCCAGAGGGAGGGCAGCGCCACGATCAAAACAGCAAAACAGCATACAGAAAATCCACCGCCGTCGAAGATTTGAGGGGAAACGTCATCGGAGCCATATCTGGTTGCACCTCCGACCTCTCCAATGTCTTCACCATCCCCGTCATGATGAGAAGGGAGTAGTCCACCTCTGAACTACGGGTTTGTGGCAGTAGCTTGATCCATCTCTCTCTATGTCCTATCATGTTTAGAACCATATGAGCTGCCCTACATGATTATGGTAATCTATGTAATTCCTTTATGGTGGATCTTTTGATTATGAGATGAGTTATGATATGCAATTTCAGTTTTTGTTTGATGTACTTATTGATGCATATTATTACTCCGTTCATGTGTACATGTTCTGATCAAATTGGTATGCTAGGATGCGAGAGGGGGACATGTGTGTTAAATGGTGTAAACTTGTAGTAGCAACTTGATAGTGACAAAAAAACTGGGAACTACTATGGTTTTTACCTTTCTACGTTTACCTCGCTAGGGAGAATGGGATGCAGTGTGCTTTGTCCATCTAGTGACAACAAAGATTGTCTCATATATTCGAGGTAGCACATGAGATATCCAATATCATGTCACCACTTAAAGCAATACTTTGTGCCGTCATTAAAAGTGCAGTCACTTAAATCTAGGGTTGCTTGGTTGTACCCATACTTGGAGGAGTATTAGAGAGATCTGTTGAATCATCTCTACATTACAACTTGATGCCCATATGAATGGAAATCAAACACAACAATAAGAAATTGCATAGCGTTTATATTATCTAGAAGTGCTATATTTGTGCCACTATGTTTATGAGATATAGGTCAAGTGAACCCATGAACCCTGGTCCACTTTTAACTATAAGAAAACAATTTTACTTTACTTTACTTCACTTACATATACATTTTCGGCACTAAAATATTCCAAAAATACAAAAACTTTTATTACATTTACTTTTACAGTTTTAACATATTTTCCTTTTTGTTTTCATCTCATCTAATACACCGTGTTGCCTGACAAACACCGTAGTTCAGTTGGGGACACAAGGCAATTTTTTCTTGTTATCTAGGTATTGCCTGAAGAGGGGGAAGGAGAGTCTACAGGTCCTTGTGTTCAATTATAAACCCCGAGTCATCTCTGTGGGGAAAGAGCCACTTGCTACAACACTATGCGCTTGTAGTCCAAAAAAAATTGGTAGACACGCAGTTTGTTGCCATCAAGACCTCTTTCTGGTGCCATTGCCGGGGACCTCTAAAGACACCGTGTAACCATTAAAGCTTGGGTAGAACCTCCTTGACAACCGTCAACAACTCTTTCTTCGCTTGGTTGTGAGCTCACTTTCTTCCTTTGGATTCTCCAAAATAGTTTTAGTTGTTTTGTTACTTTCTATTCTTTTCATTTGTTTATCTATTTGAAAACACACACAAAATATTGTAGTTGACTTTTAGTTTTGCATTTACTTTCATTATATATCAAAAACTCATAAAAAATAGTGTAGACTTTATTTGCAAGTATATGATACTTTAGAATTTGGTCCCATGACACCTTGCAATATAGACTTGCTTCTAGCTTATTCCTCTACTAAACAAGCTTTAGATAGAGTTGATAATGTTATGGTCGAATTGCATATGATTTTTTTCTAGTTGATTTTGTTACAATGGGCATGGAGAGCCATTCCCCTTGTCATATAATAGTTGGTAGACCTTTTCTGAGAACTGCATGAGCTATAATTGATGCAAAGGAATGGAATGTAAGGTTTTAGTTCCCTCACAAGAAATGCATGGAACATTTCTCAAGGAAGAAGGAGGATGCAATCAAAATCAAGCGGCATTGCTCCCATGACAAGTGGCCCTCCTAAATAAAGGTACCTAGCCTAACTATATAGCTTTAAATAAAGTGCCAACTTTTACCCATTTGGATTTTAGTTGATGTTCAAAACTATTTGGATTTACTGTTTTCAGCAGGATACTGCCCACTGTTTTATTTTTCATATTTCAATGGTAGCTCCTAAAATCACGAAACATTTACTGAATGAACATATTTTAGTCCTCTGCATGCTCAAAAAATTAATATTTTTTCTAACATTTCTAAGTTGCCCCAAGAAATACGTTTTCCTGCTGCTGTTTTTCAAGAGTGACCCTTTTGAACTTTTATATGATTATTTTTGGATCTTAAAATATTTTGTGGGTGTTAACTACTCAAGCAAACTTTCGGGACATTTGAAACAAAATTGTTTTGACGTTCTTGGAAGTAGCTAGGATATTATCTATGGCACTAATGTCTCCCAGTAGAAAAAGAATGACATATTTTACTGTGGTGAAGTTTTTTCACATGGGAACGAAGGAATATCAGACATAGAATCATCCAAGAATAGGTGAAAACCTTAAACTTGGGTATGCCCCTGTATTCCCTCTAAATTAACCACACCTCGGTTTGCAAACCTTTTTTATTGTTTTAGCACCATAAGGAATTTGCATGAACTTGGAAAGTCTGTATCTTACTTTTATGTTATATTGCATCTCTACATTAGTTATACGACCACCATATAATTAATGATCTGACTGTTATATCTATCAATAATGATCAAGTACTGAAAGGAAAATAAAAATGAATTAGGATGGACCCAAAGAAAGGGAAAGGGATAAATAGTTACAGGTTGAAAGTATGATCACTTTTACTTTTGTGTAATGTTTTAGTGTTTCAATTAATTGCATTAAGTAAGTTTCATATTTAGTACTAGCTTTCATTTTCCTCATGAATGTAGAATAAATAATTTTCCTCATGATATAGTGCTTGTCAACTTTCTTTTAGTTGCATTAAGGGAAGTGGACGGTACTATGGGAACTGTTGCATTCTTTCTTCTAGTTGTCAACTTTCTCCCTTTGCTAGCCTTTCACGTACTAACCATGATATAGTGCTTGTGCATCCAACCTCCCTTGACCAAAGTTATTTTCCAACATGTGTCCACCATACCTACCAATCATGTGGTATTTCACCACCACTCCAAGTAAATCTTCGTTTGCTATATTTAAACTTTCAAAAATATACTTTTTGTGTATGCTTCAGAGCTCAAGGGGGCTTAGTCTATGGGGACCATGAACTTGAATGCACAACCACCCTATAGGATAGAATAAAAGTTGGTATAAGATGAGGGCACAAATCTTCTTATGTTTATTAACGGTGATAAATAAAATAAAATGAATAAAAAAGTGACATAGAAAATCAAATAATAAATTATGAATAAAAATGCTTTTCCTTAGAGGTTATGTAGGTAATTTTTGTAGGATTGAGAGTGACACTGGGGTTGAATTATTACAGAATCTGTGCTATCATATGTGAAAGCGTTCAATTGATCCAACTGAAATGATATTAACATCATGCCCTTCTTCTTTTGGTTGGATCATTAAAGGGGGTATGAGATAGTTCAAACCTAATGTTAACCTCAAGTTTAATTTTATTCTCGAAAAAAGAGTCCAAGTAAGATGCTTATGATAGGGCAATGGTAGCCATAGACTATGAAACTGTTGACGTGAAGCTACACCTACGAAAATATTTTATATTTTGTTTTTAATCATTAGGCTCTAGCACATGTTGATCTCTACTTTCTTCCGAAGTGCCTATGTTGTTTTTTCTATTGTTTGAGTCAAGACATGCAAGTCTCTTAAAAATCTTTCTTGACCAAAACTTAGGAACATTTCCTTTTTGCGTTAGCTTTGCTTAGGTTTCACATCATACACATCTTTCATAAGCACAAGTTTGCATCATTGTTTCATAGTACTTTGAAAAAGTAATGTAGTGCATGATTTCTTATTGTTCTCTATTCTTGGAGTTTATGTTATTTATCACTTAATATGATGATTACTTTCTGATATTTACTTAGTAATAAAATATTATACTTTGAGTAGCTGTGATCATACTAACCTTTGTATCTATGATAATAAACTCCTAAGTCAATAATTTTTACCATCTACATGCTCTAGGATGAGCATATATTAAGCTTGCGGATGTTGATATGTCGAAAACGTATCTATGAACTTTGTAGTTTAATATATTAATATATCATATATTTGCATCATATAGTTAGTTGCCACCACTATTTTTAATGTTTTATGGGATTTCCCACGAAATCCCCTTATTTGGTATATAACTCTGTGAAGTAGGAAACTCCTGTTTCCAAGTATTTTTGACTTTCAGGAACCTTCTAGACCTCAAATGCATCGGGGATTTTTGCAATGTCAATTTTTAGGAAACTAGAACACTTACGGACCAAGGAGGAGATCTCGAGCCACCTGGAGCCCTAGATCCCCCCCCCCCCCATGACGCGCATAGTGGGCCCAGGCATGCCATAGGGGGCATCTGGCCCTCAGCCATTAGTTTTCCCTGATTCTTTCACCTACGGGTCCATCTTGATATAAAATTGACTATATATATTCCCCCTTCGTGACTTCTAGAGGGAGGGCGGCGCCACGATCGAAACACCAAAACAGCAGACAGAAACTCCGTCGCCGTCGAAGATTTGAGGGGGAAACGCATATGTAACACTACAACGTAACCCCCCGTATACCAACACACCCCTTCCAACGGTAGCAAGAATATGTTGTAGTGTATCCAACATATCAACTCCTAATGTCTCCATGCCTTTTTGCCCAAAATATAAAAAATCTCCACGTGTAACGTGTTCAACATATAAGATGTGGCTTATTCTGTCAAAAAAAGTAAGATAAGTGGTGGCTTATAACTGCCCCCATCCTAATCACATGTGAGAAAAAAATCCTTCCTTAGATATCGCTCCATGCCTCCACCTCAAGGACGCCTCGCCTCCCATGCCGCCATCGCCACCTACAGCACGAGCCTACGACACGGCCACAGATGATTCCCCGTTGATGTCAAAAGAAATCTGGAACCTGATGATGGTTCATTTGTCACCACGATCTAACTGGAGGGTATGGTAATCTCTTCGATCAGCTATCGACATCTCTAAAACTTCTTGAAATTTGTAGGCTCGCTTCACCTGTTCTTCATTTTTCTACAGATAGGGTTCTATGCTTCCTGTGCTGCCTAGTGTCTTCTGGATTCTGGTGATGTTTTTCGCACCACAACTGCGTCCACTCTTACCGGCAGCACCTCAAACACCCACCGGCCACGCCACCGCAAAGTGCTCCATGCCTTCCAAATATTGCCATAATCTGTTGAAATTGTTGTGTATGTGTGGTTCAGTGGTGCAAGATTATCACTTCTTTGATCTTTTTGGCAGCTTTTTGTCCTCTTCTGATGTTGTACCTATAATGTCTGATTCGGTAGAAGTGTGAATATCCAGTCTGTGCACTACTCGTATTTCTAAGATGGATCGGCCTCTCTAAATGTTGATGCTAGCTTATGGTATGACTTATGATCCTATGATTTGCAATCCTTAATTGTGCTTTTTCTCGTGAAGTCTTTTTATCATTTTTATGGTACTAAAATTTCATACGTATCAGTTCCAAGCAGTTGATTACGCATGTTCAGGTAGAAGACATGTACTGAATTACTTTGCTCGGCTAATTGTGCCAGAGCATTATTTATTTGTGTGGCTTTGTATGTCAATGGTATTCAGGTGTGGGAAAGATCAAGGCACATATAGCTGATGCAGAACTGCAGAAACATGGACGATTGTGTCATGCCATCATATGCCAACATGTATGTGCTTATGTAAGTGATGCTAACTTATACATTTTGCCCCTTTTATTAATTGCACTATTCATGTATTTCGGATGATTTGAAGAGACTTGTAGCGCACAAATCAAATTTTGCGGACAGCGGTATAGGAAAGATACCTTGGAAATGTCTTGGATACAATACTATGAGTAGATAAGCCTGAACATGTGCAAGGGTTGGCACTGGTTCGGAATCCTAGCTAATCAAGTCTTTGATGTATCAACTGTTGGAGATATGCCCAAGAGGCAATAATAAAGTGGTTATTATATATCTTTATGTTTATGATAAATGTTTACATACCATGCTATAATTGTATTAACCGAAACATTGATACATGTGTGTTATGTGAACAAACAAGGAGTCCCTAGTAAGCCTCTTGTATAACTAGCTTGTTGATTAATAGATGATCATAGTTTCATGATCATGAACATTGGATGTTATTAATAACAAGGTTATGTCATTAGATGAATGATATAATGGACACACCCAATTAAGCGTAGCATAAGATCACGTCATTAAGTTCAAATTGCTATAAGCTTTCGATACATAGTTACCTAGTCCTTCGACCATGAGATCATGTAAATCACTTATACCGGAAGGGTACTTTGATTACATCAAACACCACTGCGTAAATGGGTGGTTATAAAGGTGGGATTAAGTATGCGGAAAGTATGAGTTGAGGCATATGGATCAAGAGTGGGATTTGTCCATCCCGATGGCGGATAGATATACTCTGGGCCCTCTCGGTGGAATGTCATCTAAATTAGCTTGCAAGCATGTGACTTGGTCACAAGAGATGACATACCACAGTACGAGTAAAAAGTACTTGTCAGAGACGAGGTTGAACAAGGTATGGAGATACCGATGATCAAACCTCGGACAAGTAAAATATCGCGAGACAAAGGGAATCGGTATCGTATGTAAATGGTTCAATCGATCACTAAGTTATCGTTGAATATGTGGGAGCCATTATGGATCTCCAGATCCCGCTATTGGTTATTAGTCGGAGAAGAGTCTCGACTATGTCTGCATAGTTCGCGAACCGTAGGGTGACACACTTAAGGTTTGATGTCGTTTAAGTAGATATGGAATATGGAATGGAGTTCGAAGTTTTGTTCGGAGTCTCGGATGGGATCCAGGACATCACGAGGAGTTCCGGAATGGTCCGGAGAATAAGATTCATATATAGGAAGTCACTTTCCAAGTTTGGAAATGATCCGGTGCATTTATGGAAGGTTCTAGAAGGTTCTAGAAAAGTCCGGAAGAAATCACCATGGAAAGTGGAGTCCCGGAGGGACTCCACCTTGCATGGCCGGCCAACCCTAAGGGGAGGAGTCCCAGGTGGACTCCACCTGAGGTGGCCGGCCACCCCCTCAAGGAAAGGTGGGAGTCCCACCTTGAGTAGGACTCCCCCCTTGAGTAGGTTTCCCACCTATGGTAGGTTTTGTTGTTGGGGTCTTATTCGAAGACTTGGACTACAACTCTTGGGGGTTTCCACCTATATAATGAGGGGAGGGGAGGGGCTGGCCGGCCACACCTCCACCACCTTGGCCGCAGCCCCCCAAGAGCCCCCTCTCCCAGAAACCCTAGCGGTTCCCTCCTCCCTCTCTCTCCCACATAGCTTTGGCGAAGCTCTGTCGGAGATCTCCACTACCACCGCCACCACGCCGCCGTGCTGCCGGGATTCCGAGGAGGATCTACTACTTCCGCTGCCCGCTGGAACGGGGAGGAGGACGTCGCAATCAACACCGAACGTGTGACCGAGTACGGAGGTGCTGCCCGTTCGTGGCACCGTCGAAGATCTTCTACGCGCTTTTGCAAGCGGCAAGTGATCATCTACATCCACCACGAGATCTGATCTCATTAACACTTTGTGATCTTCAAGGGTATGTTGATCTTCACCTCGTTGCTACCATCTTCTTGATTGGATCTTGGCTTGTTCTTCGTTCTTGCGATAGGAAATTTTTTGTTTTCTATGCTACGAATCCCAACAGTGGTATCAGAGCCGTGTCTATGCATAGATTGGTTGCACGAGTAGAACACAATGGTTTTGTGGGTGTTGATGCTTTTGTTGTCTTTAGTTCGTGTACTTTGCATCTTGCGGGATGGTGGGATGAAGCGGCTCGGGCTAACTTTACATGACCGCGTTCATGAGATTTGCTCCACGCTTGACATGCAACTTTGATTGCATAAGCGGCTTTGCGGGTGTCTGTCTCTCCCACCATAGTGAAGATTCAATCTACTCTTTCTATTGACAACATTAGTATCACCGTTGTGGTTCATGTTCGTAGGTAGATTGGATCTTACTCGAAAACCCTAAACCACGTAAAATATGCAAACCAAATTAGAGGCGTCTAACTTGTTTTTTGCAGGGTTTGGTGATGTGATATGGCCATGATATGACGATGAATATGTATGAGATGATCATTATTGTATTGTGGCAACCGGCAGGAGCCTTATGGTTGTCTTTAAATTTCATGTTGAAGTATTATTTCAAAGTAGTTGTAATAGTTACTACATGGGAGCAAAACCATGAAGACGGCGCCATTGACCTTGACGCTACGCCGACGATGATGGAGATCATGCCCGTTGATGATGGAGATCATGTCCGAGCTTTGGAGATGAAGATCAAAGGCGCAAAGACAAAAGGGCCATATCATATCACATATGAATTGCATGTGATGTTAATCCTTTTATGCATCTTATATTGCTTAGATCGCGACGGTAGCATTATAAGATGATCCCTCTCACTAAATATCAAGATAATAAAGTGTTCATCCTTAGTATGCACCGTTGCTAAGACTTGTCGTTTCGAAGCATCACGTGATGATCGGGTGTGATAGATTCTACATGTGCATACAACGGGTGCAAGCCAGTTTTGCACACGCGGATACTAAGGTTGCCTTGACGAGCCTAGCATGTACAGACATGGTCTCGGAACACGGGATACCGAAAGGTAGAGCATGAGTCATATGGATGATATGATGAACACTTTGAGTGTTCGCCTTTGAAGCTACATCTTTTCTCGTGATGATCGGAATTGGTGTAGTGGATTTGGTTCGTGTGATCACTAAGACAATGCGAGGGATATTGTTTTGAGTGGGAGTTCACCTAGTTAATTTAAGAATTAAAATTTGAACTCAATTTATCATAAACTTAGTCTAAACTCTTTGCAAATATGTTGTAGATCATGGCGTCCCCCTCCATCAATTTTAACCAGTTCCTAGAGAAAGAAAAGCTTAAAAGCAATGGTAGCAACTTCACCGACTGGTTCCGTCATGTGAGGATTTTCCTCAATGGTGGAAATCTGCAATTTGTGCTCGAAGCACCACTAGGTCCCCCACCACCACCTGCAGTATCCGAGGATGAAAAGAATGTTTACGAGACTCGGGTAACTCGGTATTCTCAAGTTCAGTGTGCCATCCTGTGCAGCCTAGAGGCGGAGCTCCAAAAGCGTTTTGAGCACCACGACCCTTATGAGCTGGTCCATGAGCTAAAAACTATTTTTGAAACTCATGCGGCCGTGGAAAGCTATGAGGCCTCGAAACACTTCTTTGGCTGTATGATGGAAGAGGGTAGCTCCGTTAGTGAGCATGTGCTCGCTATGTCCGGGCACGCGAAGAAGCTCAGTGACTTGGGGATAGTGATTCCTAACAAGCTGGGTATTCATCGTATACTCCAATCACTGCCACCTAGTTACAAGAACTTTGTGATGAACTACAACATGCAGAACATGAACAAGGGGTTACCTGAACTCTTCTCCATGCTAAAATCTGCTGAGGTGGAAATACAGAAAGAGCACCAAGTGTTGATGGTCAACAAGACCACCAGTTTCAAGAAGCAGGGAAAACCTAAGAAGGGCAACTTCAAGAAGGGTAGCAAGAAAGTTGCTGCGCCTCCTGAGAAGCCTAAGGCTGGCCCTAAACCTGATACTGAGTGCTATTACTGCAAGGAGAAGGGGCACTGGAAGCGGAATTGCCCCAAGTACATGGCTGAAATGAAGAGCGGCCTTGTCAAGAAAAAGAAAGGTATATTTGATATACATGTTATAGATGTCTATCTTACTGGTTCTCGTAGTAGTGCCTGGGTATTTGATACTAGTTCGGTTGCTCATATTTCTAACTCGAAATAGGAACTGCGGAATAAACGAAACCTAGCAAGGGACGAGGTGACGATGCGCGTTGGAAATGGATCCAAGGTCGATGTGATCGCCGTCGGCACGCTCCCTCTACATCTACCTTCGGGATTAGTTTTAAACCTAAATAATTGTTATTTGGTGCCTGCGTTGAGCATGAACATTATATCTGGATCTTGTTTAATGCAAGACGGTTATTCATTTAAGTCAGAGAATAATGGTTGTTCTATTTATATGAATAATATCTTTTATGGTCATGCGCCTGAGATGAATGGTTTATTCTTGTTAAATCTCGATAGTAGTGATACACATGTTCATAACATTGATGCTAAGCGAATTAAATTAAATGATAATTCTACTTATATGTGGCACTGTCGTCTTGGTCATATTGGAGTGAAGCGCATGAAGAAACTCCATTCGATGGACTTCTTGAGTCACTTGACTTTGAGTCACTTGATAGATGCGAAGCATGTCTAATGGGAAAAATGACTAGGACTCCATTCTCTGGTACAATGGAGCGAGCTACAGACTTATTGGAAATCATACATACCGATGTATGTGGACCAATGAGTGTAGCATCACGCGGTGGTTATCGTTATGTTCTAACCTTCATGGATGATCTGAGTAGATATGGGTATATCTATTTCATGAAACATAAGTCCGAAACTTTCGAGAAGTTTAAGGAATTCCAAAGTGAAGCAGAAAATCAACGTAACAAGAAGATTAAGTTCCTGCGTTCTGATCGCGGAGGCGAATATCTGAGTTATGAGTTTGGCATGCATTTAAAGAAATGTGGAATACTTTCACAGTTGACACCGCCGGGAACACCACAGCGCAATGGTGTGTCCGAACGTCGTAATCGAACTCTCTTGGATATCGTTCGATCTATGATGTCTCTTACTGATTTGCCGTTATCGTTTTGGGGTTATGCTTTAGAGACAGCCGCATTCACTTTAAATAGGGCACCATCTAAATCCGTTGAAACGACACCGTATGAATTATGGTTTGGCAAGAAACCTAAGTCTGTCGTTCCTTAAAGTTTGGGGTTGCGAAGCTTATGTAAAGAAGTTACAACCTGACAAGCTAGAACCCAAAGCGGAGAAATGCGTCTTCATAGGATACCCTAAAGAAACTATTGGGTATACTTTCTATCACAGATCCGAAGGCAAAATCTTTGTTGCTAAAAACGGATCCTTTCTTGAGAAGGAGTTTCTCACTAAAGAAGTGACTGGAAGAAAAGTAGAACTCGACGAGGTTACTGAACCTTCTCTCATAGATCAGAGTAGCGCAGTACCGGAAGATGTTCCTGTGCAGCCTGCACCGATAGGAGAGGAAGCAAATGATAATGATCATGAAACTTCGAACGAGAAAACTACTGAACCTCGCAGATCGACGAGGGAACGTACCGCTCCTGATTGGTATGATCCCAGTCTAAATGTCATGATTGTGGACAACAATGATGAAGACCCTGCGACGTATGAGGAAGCAATGATGAGCCCAGATCCCAACAAATGGCATGAAGCCATGAAATCCGAAATGGGATCCATGTATGATAACCAAGTATGGACTTTGGTAGACTTACCTAATAGCCGCAAGGCTGTTGAGAATAAATGGATCTTCAAGAGAAAAACAGATGCTGATGGTAATATTACTGTCTATAAAGCTCGACTTGTCGCGAAGGGGTTCCGACAAATTCAAGGAGTTGACTACGATGAGACTTTCTCACCTGTAGCGAAGCTAAAATCTATGAGGATTTTGTTAGCAATAGCTGCATTTTTCGATTACGAGATCTGGCAGATGGATGTCAAAACGGCGTTCCTTAATGGTGACATTGAGGAAGAGTTGTATATGGTACAACCCAAAGGTTTTGTCGATCCTAAAAATGCTGACAAGGTATGCAAACTTCAGCGTTCCATTTATGGACTGAAGCAAGCATCCCGGAGTTGGAACCGACGCTTTGATAAGGTGATCAAAGACTTCGGGTTTATACAGTGTCATGGAGAGGCCTGTATTTACAAGAAAGTGAGTGGGAGCTCTGTAGCATTCCTGATATTATATGTAGATGACATATTATTGATTGGGAATGATATAGAACTATTAAGCAGTGTAAAAAGTTATTTGAATAAGTGTTTTTTAATGAAATACCTTGGTGAAGCAGCGTACATTTTAGGCATCAAGATTTATAGAGATAGATCAAGACGCCTAATAGGGCTTTCACAGAGTACATACCTGGACAAGATTCTAAAGAAGTTTAGAATGGATGAAAGCAAGAAAGGGTTCTTGCCTATGTTGATAGGTAAGGTCTTGAGTAAAACTCAAGGTCCAGCTACGGCAGAAGAAAGAGAGAGGATGAATCAGATCCCCTATGCCTCGGCAGTAGGCTCTATCATGTATGCCATGCTGTGTACTAGACCGGATATCGCACATGCTGTTAGTTTGACCAGCAGATATCAAAGTGATCCAGGAATGGAACACTGGACAGCGGTCAAGAATATCCTGAAGTACTTGAAAAGGACTAAGGATATGTTTTCTTTGTTATGGCGGTGACCAAGAGCTCGTTGTAACCAGTTACACCGATGCAAGTTGGAACACTGATCCTGATGACTATAAGTCTCAGTCTGGGTACGTGTTTATATTGAATGGTGCTGCAGTTAGCTGGATGAGTTCCAAGCAGTGCACGGTGGCGAAGTCTTCAACTGAATCTGAATACATAGCGGCTTCGGAGGCTTCATCAGAAGCGGTATGGATGAAGAGGTTCATTGTTGAGCTTGGTGTGGTTCCTAGTGCATTGGACCCATTAGTCATCTATTGTGACAACATGGGTGCCATCGCCAATGCACAAGAACCAAGGTCACACAAGAAGCTAAAGCATATGAAGCTGCGTTTTTATTCGATTCGCGAGTACATCGAAGATGGAGAAGTAAAGATTTGCAAAGTACACACAGATCTGAATGTGGCAGATCCGTTGACTAAAGCTCTCCCTAGGGCAAAGCATGACCAACACCAGAATGCCATGGGTGTTAGGTACCTTACCATGTAATCTAGATTATTGACTCTAGTGCAAGTGGGAGACTGTTGGAGATATGCCCAAGAGGCAATAATAAAGTGGTTATTATATATCTTTATGTTTATGATAAATATTTACATACCATGCTATAATTGTATTAACCGAAACATTGATACATGTGTGTTATGTGAACAAACAAGGAGTCCCTAGTAAGCCTCTCGTATAACTAGCTTGTTGATTAATAGATGATCATAGTTTCATGATCATGAACATTGGATGTTATTAATAACAAGGTTATGTCATTAGATGAATGATATAATGGACACACCCAATTAAGCGTAGCATAAGATCACGTCATTAAGTTCAAATTGCTATAAGCTTTCGATACATAGTTACCTAGTCCTTCGACCATGAGATCATGTAAATCACTTATACCGGAAGGGTACTTTGATTACATCAAACACCACTGCATAAATGGGTGGTTATAAAGGTGGGATTAAGTATTCGGAAAGTATGAGTTGAGGCATATGGATCAAGAGTGGGATTTGTCCATCCCGATGGCGGATAGATATACTCTGGGCCCTCTCGGTGGAATGTCGTCTAAATTAGCTTGCAAGCATGTGACTTGGTCACAAGAGATGACATACCACAGTACGAGTAAAGAGTACTTGTCGGAGACGAGGTTGAACAAGGTATGGAGATACCGATGATCAAACCTCGGACAAGTAAAATATCGCGAGACAAAGGGAATCGGTATCGTATGTAAATGATTCAATCGATCACTAAGTTATCGTTGAATATGTGGGAGCCATTATGGATCTCCAGATCCCGCTATTGGTTATTAGTCGGAGAAGAGTCTCGACTATGTCTGCATAGTTCGCGAACCGTAGGGTGACACACTTAAGGTTTGATGTCGTTTAAGTAGATATGGAATATGGAATGGAGTTCGAAGTTTTGTTCGGAGTCACGGATGGGATCCAGGACATCACGAGGAGTTCCGGAATGGTCCGGAGAATAAGATTCATATATAGGAAGTCACTTTCCAAGTTTGGAAATGATCCGGTGCATTTATGGAAGGTTCTAGAAAAGTCCGGAAGAAATCACCATGGAAAGTGGAGTCCCGGAGGGACTCCACCTTGCATGGCCGGCCAACCCTAAGGGGAGGAGTCCCAGGTGGACTCCACCTGAGGTGGCCGGCCACCCCCTCAAGGAAAGGTGGGAGTCCCACCTTGAGTAGGACTCCCCCCTTGAGTAGGTTTCCCACCTATGGTAGGTTTTGTTGTTGGGGTCTTATTCGAAGACTTGGACTACAACTCTTGGGGGTTTCCACCTATATAATGAGGGGAGGGGAGGGGCTGGCCGGCCACACCTCCACCACCTTGGCCGCAGCCCCCCAAGAGCCCCCTCTCCCAGAAACCCTAGCGGTTCCCTCCTCCCTCTCTCTCCCACATAGCTTAGGCGAAGCTCTGTCGGAGATCTCCACTACCACCGCCACCACGCCGTCGTGCTGCCGGGATTCCGAGGAGGATCTACTACTTCCGCTGCCCGCTGGAACGGGGAGGAGGACATCGTCATCAACACCAAACGTGTGACCGAGTACGGAGGTGCTGCCCGTTCGTGGCACCATCGAAGATCTTCTACGCGCTTTTGCAAGCGGCAAGTGATCGTCTACATCCACCACGAGATCTGATCTCGTTAACACTTTGTGATCTTCAAGGATATGTTGATCTTCACCTCGTTGCTACCATCTTCTTGATTGGATCTTGGCTTGTTCTTCGTTCTTGCGATAGGAAAATTTTTGTTTTCTATGCTACGAATCCCAACATCAACTTCTCGCCACTTTCAGATTATAGACCGTACTTCATTGGTGGATACAACCAATAAAGATATTTTGTCTGTTAGACTTCACATAGAAAATTTGACTCATAGAAAAATTCAAATTCATTTAAGTAAATATGATCCTACTGTTATTTGGTTCTCAATCAGAGTAGATTGTCATTGTCAAAGTCAAGAGCTTGTACCATTAGGAAACATAATAATGTGATGGTTGTGTATGTGTGCATTAATTATTTCATGTTTCTCTTTTATAAAAAGTACCCACCTCTTTCCGTCCCCAAACAGAACAAGGAAAACTTTCCGAATGGTATGGAAATGCAACCATCAAATAAGCGTCATGCTATGGATAAGGTATGTAATGGGCTGAAACTATATTAATTTTTAAGAGCCTGGAACATATAATCAAGAATGTTTCTCTTGCTACACTCCTAAGTAGCAACCCCGAATATAACATTGAGGGCACTAAACAAGGAGTTGATTTCATGGCAGTGTGTGTTGATGCTACATTAGCAAAATATCGATTTTTTTATACGGCGACACCAAAATGATAAAATTATTTGCCTTGCGGGAGGAATATTTATCGGTGACCATTAACCTTTGTAAGCTCCTCCTCTTTAAACTTTACTAATTCGTTAAATTGATTTTTCTCTCTAATGGTATGCTACTTATAATTTTTTTTGTGGTTGTACGTTGCCAAGATAAATGGATGATATCTGGCTAAGATGTTGATAGCAAGTTGGAGAATATTGTTACTACGAGATAGTTTTACATTGTGTTTTAGAATGTTATTTTCATTGTCAACATTTAGTTCAAAACATGTATTCTACAGATCATGTTCTTTGTAATACAACAGATTTGAGTTAATATATTGTGCCTTTCTATTTACTTTATAGCGCCTCATGTGCACTATTGGTAATGACCAAATAATCGTTCCTGGCAATATTTGAAATGTCATTAATTATTCATGATATGTATAGCTATGTCCATTTGAAATTCATTCGTGCAGGTAACCACCAACGCATGTGAACTGTTGTTAGGCCCTAACTATCTACGTTGTGATCTTACAACGCTTCTTCGCACCTCTTGCCAATGCATCTGTATGCGTTGTTGTAGACCCTTGCAACGCCACCAACGGCAACGCATACTAATTGTGTTGGTGTAGACCTTTGCAACGCTTATATAAACATTCAGCAACACATTAATCTGTTGCTAAAGGGGGGTTCTTGCTGTTATGTAAGACATATTTGCATTCGAAGATTTCTTAAAGTTTCATCATTAGTGGTATTATCTATTCCTTTGGGAAAAAGAAGTGTTTCCTTTAACTTACGATCTTCTTTACCTTTAGAAGTCGTTTTTGGTTTGTCTGGTGCTTTTCTCTTTTGCCGAGCTTTATCCCTATTCCTCTTGTTCTCGGCTCGGCTCGTCTTTATACCTTGCATCCACTGTTTCAGCATCGGAGTCATACGGTTTTCCACCTTCAACTTTTTCTTCCTTATCTTGGACTTGTTTTCTCGTGATTGAAAATTCCAATCAATGTCATCTTGTGAGTCAACTAGATTTTCTTATTCTTGACTCACCTCTTGACTTTCCCTTCTTTTCTAGGCTTGTTCTTCTTCATACTAGTCTGGTCCTCTCGATCCCCGTGTTTCTGTGCCACCTCTAGAAACAATATTAGTAGGAGCAATATTATTAAAATTTGCTTGTTTAAGAATAAGAGATTGAGTTTCAGCTATTTGTTCACACTGAGTCTTGATCATGCGAGCATGTTAATCTAAATGCTTCGTTGCATAACTGATACGTCGGAAATGTATATATGAACTTTGTTGTTTATTATGATATTTCTCATATATTTTCATTTAATCACTATTGGGCGCGTCGTGGTGGGCCTCCACCGCATCGAGCCTCAGATCGCCTCCTTTCCAATGCCCACGGCCTTGTTTTGACCTAAAATTTTCTATATGACTCCCCGTTTTGGCAACTTCCAAATTGAGGGTAGCAGCACGATAGAAACACTGAAACGGCAGATAGAAACTCTGCCGCCATCTAAGATTTCCGGGGGAAACGCTGTCGGAGGCATCCCCGGTTGTACCTCCGAAGGGAGTAGTCCACCTTTGGACTACGGGTTTGTGGTACTAGTTTGGTCTATCTCCCTCTATGTACTATGATGATTCGAACCATACGAGCTACCCTACATGATTATAGTCATACTTGTTATTCCTTCGTGGTGGATCTTTGATTATGAGATGAGTTATGAGATACGATTTCAGTTTGCATTTAATGTATTTCTAGATGCATATTATTACATGCTCATGTGTGTATGTTTTGATAACTTGTATCCTAGGACACGAGATTAGGAACATGTGTGTTAGATAGAGTAAACTTGTAGTAGTAACTGGACAGTGACAGAAAATTTGGGAGCTACTATGGTATTTTACCTTTCTATGTTTACCTCAATAGGGAGAATGGAATGTGGTGTGCTTTGTCCATCTAGTGACAGCAAACATGGTCTCGTATGTTTGAGGTAGCGCATGAGATATCCAACATAATGTCACCACTTAAAGCAATGCTTCGTGCCGTCATGTAAAAGTGCAGTCACTTAATTCTAGGTGCGCTTGGTTGTACCCATACTTAGAGGAGTATTAGAGAGTTGTGTTGCATCATCTCTACATTAGGATGTGGTGCCCATATGAATGTGAATCAAACACAACAATAGGAAGTTGCATAGCATTAATCTTTTCAAGAAGTGCTATATTCACACCACCATGTTTATGAGAGAGAGGTCAAGTGAACCCATGAACCCCGGTCCACATTTACCATAAGAAAACATACACTTATTTATTCCAAAAATACAAAAACATTTATTGCATTTACTTTTATAGTGTTAAATATTTTCCTATTGTTTTCGTCTTGTCTATTACACCATGTTACCTGACAAACACCTTTGTTGAGTTGGGGACACACGACAATTTCTTCTTGTTTTGCAGGTATTGCCCGGAGAGGGAGAAGTAAGGGCTAGATGTCCTTGTGCATGATAATAAACCCCTAGTTATCTCTGTGGGGAAAGAGCCACTTGGTACAGTACTCTACACTTGGAGTCAAAACGATTTGGTATACACGTAGTTTGTTGCAATCAATAACTCTTTCTGGCGCCATTGCAGGGGAACTCTAAAGACAACTTGCAACCATTAAAGCTTGGGGAGAGCTTCCTCAACCACCGTCAACAACTCTTTTTGTCTTGGTTGTCAGCTTTCTTTCTTCCTTTAGATTCTGCAAAATAGTTTTAGTTATCTTGTTATTTTATGTTCTTTTCTTTAATTATCTATTTGAAAACACATAAAAATTAGTGTAGCTTTTATTTCTACAGTTATGTGTTTTTGCTTTTTTTTACAAAGTAGAAATACCAAGAATATGCATGCTAGTTATGGAGGGGCTTCCTAGAACCTCTATGAACAAAACTAAACATGCTCAGAATATATATGTTAAGCACCGCTTATCTGCAAAATTGAATGGATTAATGGGCATGTTGAAACACTTGAATGATCTTGCCATGAAACTTTGTGATCTTTATAATAAAACATATTGCTCTCATCAGAGAGATAAACATCTTCTTTTCCAATGTGAGAATAGTATTGAACCAACTATTGCCTCCTTAAAAAAGTGTGAAGTTAATCTTCTTCATATACAGCAAATTGAGCAATTTGTCACTTTCATGGGAGCCTATGAGATAGATTCTCTCATTGATGAAAAATATGAAACTTGTGGTCTACCTCGTAAACTTAAAAGTTCAAGTTCTTTTGTCTTAAAATATTACATAAGAAATTTTAGTGATAATACTTATGTTATTGATTATAATGAGAGGACCCTTGCTGCCCAAGAAAGTACTAATATTTTGCAGGAGGGAGAAAATGAAAACATAAGTCAAGACGAGGAAGAGAATGAAGTACCAATGGAACAAGAGAAGGAAGAGTGGGATCCTCCACCCTTGCCATCCAAAGATGATACTAACTCTCCAACTCAAAACTCTATTATTTTGAACGAAAAACCTTCCTATAAACATATTATTATTGATGGAAATTACTATTATTATGATGAATCTAATGATGAATCTTTTGATAGGTCTACTAGTGATATTGTTCGTAGTAAAATTATTGATGATAATGAGGAGTGTTATTTAGATATATTATGTGATAATGCTTTAGATGATGGTCCTATTTTATTTGATGATCCTCCATGTAGAACAATTGTTACTAATTCATGGGAGGATAAAAATGATAAACTTGCTGGTCATAATGATGCTCTCATTCATTAGAATCCTATATTATTCTTGAATTCTCGTAACTTTACCAAAGACGAGAAATTTTCTGTAACTGATAAATATATGTGTGGTTTGCAATTCAGTAGTGCAGAAATGCTTATAGGCGGTTGATACGTCTCCGACGTATCGATAATTTCTTATGTTCCATGCCACATTATTGATGTTATCTACATGTTTTATGCACACTTTATGTCATATTCGTGCATTTTCTGGAACTAACCTATTAACAAGATGCCGAAGTGCCGCTTCGTTGTTCTCGCTGTTTTTGGTTTCAGAAATCCTAGTAAGGAAATATTCTCGGAATTGGACGAAATCAAAGCCCGGGGGCCTATTTTCTCACGAAGCTTCCGAAGTCCGAAGGAGAGACGAAGAGGGGCCACGGAGGGGCCACACTATAGGGCGGCGCGGCCCCCTTGGCCGCGCCGGCCCGTGGTGTGGGGCCCCCGTGCCGCCTCTTGACCTGCCCTTCCGCCTATAAAAAGTCTCCGTGACGAAACCCCCGCACCGAGAGCCACGATACGGAAAACCTTCCGCAGACGCCGCCGCCGCCGATCCCATCTCGGGGATCCAGGAGATCGCCTCCGGCACCCCGCCGGAGAGGGGAATCATCTCCCGGAGGACTCTACGCCGCCATGGTCGCCTCCGGTGTGATGTGTGAGTAGTCTACCCCTGGACTATGGGTCCATAGCAGTAGCTAGATGGTTGTCTTCTCCCCATTGTGCTATCATTGTCGGATCTTGTGAGCTGCCTAACATGATCAAGATCATCTATCCGTAATTCTATATGTTGCGTTTGTTGGGATCCGATGAATAGAGAATACTTGTTATGTTGATTATCAAAGTTATGCTATGTGTTGTTTATGATCTTGCATGCTCTCCGTTACTAGTAGATGCTCCGGCCAAGTAGATGCTTGTAACTCCAAGAGGGAGTACTTATGCTCGATAGTGGGTTCATGCCTGCATTGACACCGGGACGATGACGAAAAGTTCTAAGGTTGTGTTGTGCTGTTGTCACTAGGGATAAAACATTAGTGCTATGTTCAAGGATGTAGTCACTAGTTACATTACGCACCATACTTAATGCAATTGTCTGTTGTTTGCAACTTAATACTGGAGGGGTTCGGATGATAACCTGAAGGTGGACTTTTTAGGCATAGATGCAGTTGGATGACGGTCTATGTACTTTGTCGTAATGCCCAATTAAATCTCACTATACTCATCATGATATGTATGTGCATGGTCATGCTCTCTTTATTTGTCAATTGCCCAACTGTAATTTGTTCACCCAACATGTTGTTCGTCTTATGGGAGAGACACCTCTAGTGAACTGTGGACCCCGGTCCAATTCTCTTTACTCGAAATACAATCTACCGCAATACTTGTTCTATCGTTTTCTCGCAAACAATCATCTTCCACACAATACGGTTAACTCTTTGTTACAGCAAGCCGGTGAGATTGACAACCTCACTCGTTTCGTTGGGGCAAAGTACTTTGGTTGTGTTGTGCAGGTTCCACGTTGGCGCCGGAATCCCCGGTGTTGCGCCGCACTACATCCCGCCGCCATCAACCTTCAACGTGCTTCTTGGCTCCTCCCGGTTCGATAAACCTTGGTTTCTTTCTCGAGGGAAAACTTGCTGCTGTGCGCATCATACCTTCCTCTTGGGGTTGCCCAACGAACGTGTGAAATACACGCCATCAAGCATATTTTCTGGCGCCGTTGCCGGGGAGATCAAGACACGCTGCAAGGGGAGTCTCCACTTCTCAATCTCTTTACTTTGTTTTTGTCTTGCTTAGTTTTATTTACTACTTTGTTTGCTGCACTATATCTAAAACACAAAAAAATTAGTTTACTTGCATTTACTTTATCTAGCTTGCTTTATTTACTGTTGCTAAAATGGCCAACGCTGAAAACACTAAGTTGTGTGACTTCACAACCACAAATAATAATGATTTCTTATGCACACCTATTGCTCCACCTGCTACTACAGCAGAATTCTTTGAAATTAAACCTGCTTTACTCGAATCTTGTTATGCGAGAGCAATTTTCCGGTGTTAGTTCCGATGATGCTGCTGCCCATCTTAATAATTTTGTTGAATTATGTGAAATGCAAAAATATAAAGATGTAGATGGTGATATTATTAAACTAAAATTGTTCCCTTTCTCATTAAGAGGAAGAGCTAAAGATTGGTTGCTATCTCTCGCCTAAGAATAGTATTGATTCATGGACTAAATGCAAGGATGCTTTTATTGGTAGATATTATCCCCCTGCTAAAATTATATCTTTGAGGAGTAGCATAATGAATTTTAAACAATTAGATACTAAACATGTTGCTCAAGCTTGGGAAAGAATGAAATCTTTGGTTAAAAATTGCCCAACCCATGGACTGACTACTTGGATGATCATCCAAACCTTCTATGCAGGACTAAATTTTTCTTCGCGGAATTTATTGGATTCAGCTGCTGGAGGTACCTTTATGTCCATCACTCTTGGTGAAGCAACAAAGCTTCTTGATAATATGATGATCAATTACTCTGAATGGCACACGGAAAGAGCTCCACAAGGTAAGAAGGTAAATTCTGTCGAAGAAACCTCTTCCTTGAGTGATAAGATTGATGCTATTATGTCTATGCTTGTGAATGATAGGACTAATATTGATCCTAATAATGTTCCATTAGCTTCATTGGTTGCACAAGAAGAACATCTTGATGTAAACTTCATTAAAAATAATAATTTCAACAACAATGCTTACCGGAACAATTCTAGTAACAACTATAGGCCATATCCTTATAATAATGGCAACGGCTATGGTAATTCTTATGGGAATTCTTACAACAATAATAGGAGTTCACCCCTGGACTTGAAGCCATGCTTAAAGAATTTATTAGTACACAAACTGCTTTTAACAAATCTGTTGAAGAAAAGCTTGGGAAAATTGATATACTTGCTTCTAAAGTCGATAGTCTTGTTGCTGATGTTGATCTTTTGAAATCAAAAGTTTTGCCTAATGAGAATCATCATAATAAAATTACTACTACAGCAAATGCCATTCAAGTTAGAATTAATGAGAATATAAGATTAATGGCTGAACTGCGTGCTAGGTGGGATAGAGAAGAAAATGAAAAACTAGCTAAAGAAAAGAATATAGCTAAAGTTTGGACTATTACCACCACTAGTAATGCTAATGCTACACATGTTGCTGCACCTCCCACTAATACTAATAAAAGAATTGGTGTTAGCAATGTTTCCACTTCTAATGCAAAGCGCGAAAACTGCTCGAAACCGCTAAAACCATGAAACCGCACTGTGATAAAGTCTGCTGAAATTTTTTCCAACATTGGGGATGATGATCCCATTGCTTTAGATTATAATGGTTTGAATTTTGATGATTGCCACATCTCTGAAGTTATAAAGTTCTTGCAAAAACTTGCTAAAAGTCCTAATGCTAGTGCTATAAATTTGGCTTTCACGCATCATATTACTAATGCTCTTATAAAAGCTAGAGAAGAGAAACTAGAGCGCGAAGCCTCTATTCCTAAAAAGCTAGAGGATGGTTGGGAGCCCATCATTAAGATGAAGGTTAAAGATTTTGATTGTAATGCTTTATGTGATCTTGGTGCAAGTATTTCGTTATGCCTAAGAAAATTTATAATATGCTTGACTTGCCACCGCTGAAAAATTGTTATTTGGATGTTAATCTTGCTGATCATTCTACAAAGAAACCTTTGGGGAAAGTTGATAATGTTCGCATTACCGTTAACAATAACCTTGTTCCCGTTGATTTTGTTGTCTTGGATATTGAATGCAATGCATCTTGTCCCATTATATTGGGAAGACCTTTTCTTCGAACTTGTTGGTGCTATTATTGATATGAAGGAAGGTAATATAAAATATCAATTTCCTCTCAAGAAAGGTATGGAACACTTCCCTAGAAAGAGAATGAAGGTACCTTTTGACTCTATTATGAGAACAAATTATGATGTTGACACTTCGTCTCTTGATAATACTTGATACACACTTTCTGCGCCTAGCTGAAAGGCGTTAAAGAAAAGCGCTTATGGGAGACAACCCATGTTTTTACCTACAGTACTTTGTTTTATATTTGTGTCTTGGAAGTTGTTTACTACTGTAGCAACCTCTCCTTATCTTAGTTTTGTGTTTTGTTGTGCCAAGTTAAGCCGTTGATAGAAAAGTAAGTACTAGATTTGGATTACTCGCACAGTTCCAGATTTCTTTGCTGTCACGAATCTGGGTCCACCTCCCTGTAGGTAGCTCAGAAAATTAAGCCAATTTACGTGCATGATCCTCAGATATGTACGCAATTTTCATTCAATTTGAGCATTTTCATTTGAGCAAGTCTGTGCCATTTTAAAATTCGTCAATACGAACTGTTCTGTTTTGACAGATTCTGCCTTTTATTTCGCATTGCCTCTTTTGCTATGTTGGATGAATTTCTTTGATCCACTAATGTCCAGTAGCATTATGCAATGTCCAGAAGTGTTAAGAATGATTGTGTCACCTCTGAATATGTCAATTTTTATTGTGCACTAACCCTCTAATGAGTTGTTTCGAGTTTGGTGTGGAGGAAGTTTTCAAGGATCAAGAGAGGAGTATGATGCAACATGATCAAGGAGAGTGAAAGCTCTAAGCTTGGGGATGCCCCGGTGGTTCACCCCTGCATATATCAAGAAGACTCAAGCGTCTAAGCTTGGGGATGCCCAAGGCATCCCCTTCTTCATCGACAACATTATCAGGTTCCTCCCCTGAAACTATATTTTTATTCCATCACATCTTATGTGCTTTGCTTGGAGCGTCGGTTTGTTTTTGTTTTTTGTTTTGTTTGAATAAAATGGATCCTAGCATTCACTTTATGGGAGAGAGACACGCTCCGCTGTAGCATATGGACAAGTATGTCCTTGGTTTCTACTCATAGTATTCATGGCGAAGTTTCTTCTTCGTTAAATTGTTATATGGTTGGAATTTGGAAAATGATACATGTAGTAATTGCTATAAATGTCTTGGGTAATGTGATACTTGGCAATTGTTGTGCTCATGATTAAGCTCTTGCATCATATGCTTTGCACCCATTAATGAAGAAATACATAGAGCATGCTAAAATTTGGTTTGCATATTTGGTTTCTCTAAGGTCTAGATAATTTCTAGTATTGAGTTTGAACAACAAGGAAGACGGTGTAGAGTCTTATAATGTTTTCAATATGTCTTTTATGTGAGTTTTGCTGCACCGGTTCATCCTTGTGTTTGTTTCAAATAAACCTTGCTAGCCTAAACCTTGTATCGAGAGGGAATACTTCTCATGCATCCAAAATACTTGAGCCAACCACTATGCCATTTGTGTCCACCATACCTACCTATACTACATGGTATTTTCCCGCCATTCCAAAGTAAATTGCTTGAGTGCTACCTTTAAAATTCCATCATTCACCTTTGCAATATATAGCTCATGGGACAAATAGCTTAAAAACTATTGTGGTATTGAATATGTAATTATGCACTTTATCTCTTATTAAGTTGCTTGTTGTGCGATAACCATGTTCATCGGGGACGCCATCAACTTTTCATTGTTGAATTTCATGTGAGTTGCTATGCATGTCCGTCTTGTCTGAAGTAAGAGAGATCTACCACCATATGGTTAAGCATGCATATGTTAGAGAAGAACATCGGGCCGCTAACTAAAGCCATGCTCCATGGTGGAAGTTTCAGTTTTGGACAACAATCCTCAAATCTCAAATGAGAAAATTATTAATTGTTGGTACATGCTTATGCATAAAAGAGGAGTCCATTATCTGTTGTCTATGTTGTCCCGGTATGGATGTCTAAGTTGAAGAATAATCAATAGCGAGAAATCCAATGCGAGCTTTCTCCTTAGACCTTTGTACAGGCGGCATAGAGGTACCCCTTTGTGACACTTGGTAAAAACAATGCATTGTGATGATCCGGTAGTCCAAGCTAATTAGGACAAGGTGCGGGCACTATTAGTATACTATGCATGAGGCTTGCAACTTATAAGATATAATTTACATGATGCATATGCTTTATTACTACCGTTGACAAAATTGTTTCATGTTTTCAAAATCAAAGCTCTAGCACAAATATAGCAATCGATGCTTTTCCTCTATGGAGGACCATTCTTTTACTTTCAATGTTGAGTCAGTTCACCTATCTCTCTCCACCTCAAGAAGCAAACACTTGTGTGAACTGTGCATTGATTCCTACATATTTGCTTATTGCACTTATTATATTACTCTATGTTGACAATATCCATGAGATATACATGTTACAAGTTGAAAGCAACCGCTGAAACTTAATCTTCTTTTGTGTTGCTTCAATATCTCTACTTTGAATTATTGCTTTATGAGTTAACTCTTATGCAAGACTTATTGATGCTTGTCTTGAAGTGCTATTCATGAAAAGTCTTTGCTATATGATTCACTTGTTTACTCATGTCATATACATTGTTTCGATCGCTGCATTCACTACATATGCTTTACAAATAGTATGATCAAGATTATGATGGCATGTCACTCCGTAAATTATCCGTGTTATCGTTTTACCTGCTCGGGACGAGCAGTAACTAAGCTTGGGGATGCTGATACGTCTCCGACGTATCGATAATTTCTTATGTTCCATGCCACATTATTGATGTTATCTACATGTTTTATGCACACTTTATGTCATATTCGTGCATTTTCCGGAACTAACCTATTAACAAGATGCCGAAGTGCCGATTCTTGTTTTCTGCTGTTTTTGGTTTCGAAATCCTAGTAAGGAAATATTCTCGGAATTGGACGAAATCAAAGCCCAGGGGCCTATTTTCTCACGAAGCTTCCAGAAGTCCGAAGGAGAGACGAAGAGGGGCCACGGAGGGGCCACACTATAGGGCGGCGCGGCCCCCCCCTTGGCCGCGCCGGCCTGTGGTGTGGGGCCCCCGTGCCACCTCTTGACCTGCCCTTCCGCCTATAAAAAGTCTCCGTGACGAAACCCCCAGTACCGAGAGCCACGATACGGAAAACCTTCCAGAGACGCCGCCGCCGCCGATCCCATCTCGGGGGATCCAGGAGATCGCCTCCGGCACCCTGCCGGAGAGGGGAATCATCTCCCGGAGGACTCTACGCCGCCATGGTCGCCTCCGGTGTGATGTGTGAGTAGTCTACCCCTGGACTATGGGTCCATAGCAGTAGCTAGATGGTTGTCTTCTCCCCATTGTGCTATCATTGTCGGATCTTGTGAGCTGCCTAACATGATCAAGATCATCTATCCGTAATTCTATATGTTGCGTTTGTTGGGATCCGATGAATAGAGAATACTTGTTATGTTGATTATCAAAGTTATGCTATGTGTTGTTTATGATCTTGCATGCTCTCCGTTACTAGTAGATGCTCTGGCCAAGTAGATGCTTGTAACTCCAAGAGGGAGTACTTATGCTCGATAGTGGGTTCATGCCCGCATTGACACCGGGACGAGTGACAGAAAGTTCTAAGGTTGTGTTGTGCTTGTTGCCACTAGGGATAAAACATTAGTGCTATGTTCAAGGATGTAGTCACTAGTTACATTACGCACCATACTTAATGCAATTGTCTCGTTGTTTGCAACTTAATACCGGAGGGGGTTCGGATGATAACCTCGAAGGTGGACTTTTTAGGCATAGATGCGGTTGGATGACGGTCTATGTACTTTGTCGTAATGCCCAATTAAATCTCACTATACTCATCATGATATGTATGTGCATGGTCATGCTCTCTTTATTTGTCAATTGCCCAACCGTAATTTGTTCACCCAACATGCTCGTTCGTCTTATGGGAGAGACACCTCTAGTGAACTGTGGACCCCGGTCCAATTCTCTTTATCGAAATACAATCTCATCGCAATACTTGTTCTACTGTTTTTCGCAAACAATCATCTTCCACACAATACGGTTAACTCTTTGTTACAGCAAGCCGGTGAGATTGACAACCTCACTCGTTTCGTTGGGGCAAAGTACTTTGGTTGTGTTGTGCGGGTTCCACGTTGGCGCCGGAATCCCCGGTGTTGCGCCGCACTACATCCCGCCGCCATCAACCTTCAACGTGCTTCTTGGCTCCTCCTGGTTCGATAAACCTTGGTTTCTTTCTGAGGGAAAACTTGCTGCTGTGCGCATCATACCTTCCTCTTGGGGTTGCCCAACGAACGTGTGAAATACACGCCATCAGCGCTACTTAAGATACACGCCACAAGTATTTGCCCAAAATACCAGTGGCGGGTCAAAATGACCACACGCCACTAATAACACATTACTAGTGCATGTTGGCTAAATGGCACGCCACTAGTACGAGGGACCAATTATCGGCCCCGGCGTAAGTTACTAGTGGCGTGGTGATCCATGAACACGCCACTAATAAGTTGGTCATTAGTGGCGTGACACATATGTACATGCGACTAATCAGGATCTTCTCTTGGCTATGGAGGTCACATACTAACTCGGATGAGGACGACACTAAAAGAGAAGTTGTTCGTCGCGAAACAACGAAGAACTATCATGTTGAACACTTTTTGATATAAGGTTATCTTGATGAATCTACGACCCATCTTCAGCTTCTAGTGTGGCTGTTTAGGATCCCGTGTGGCTACGTTTTAGCCACAGAAGATCTTCCTAGTGAATCGTTTGAGGATTCCATGTGGCTGTTTAATTATGCTTCCATCCTCTTAGTGAATGGATTGGGGCAAAAGTTACTAGTGGTGTGCTATATATGGCCACACCACCAGTAATATCAAGCCCAACTAAGCCCACTCGAGCCCTCTTTGCACCCCACCTAAAAAACTAACCCTAAAACGAACCCCGATCCCCTCCTTTCCCTCTCGCTGGCAGCGCGGTCAACCACGGGCCACACGCAACTCCTTCCCTCAGTTCCCTTCAGTGCCTCGCTCGCTATCTTCTTCCTCTCCCTCGACTGCTCCCTCCTAGTCCCAACACCATCCAACCGTTTGCCTTCATCCCCATGCGTTCCACACAGCACGCCTTGCCAACTTCCAGCCGATATCGATCGGGCCGCCCGCCTCCAACTCCGACCGCACGCGACCTCCTTTATCCAGTGTCGCCCCCAATGCCTCATCCGCTCCCGCCTCAACCGCCTGCCTCCCACGCCATGCTCTATGCGGCTGGCGGCGACATGCTTGATGAGGTCGGCGGATGTGCGTAGGTGCTCTTGGTGTAGCCAGCCACTGCGTCCTGTTTCCTGACCACCATCAAGCTCCTCGGCGTTCAGCTGCGTGTTCACTCCCTCGGCATCCAGGAATGTGGAGCATGTCCTCAAGCGCGTCGACAACGACATCCACGGTGAGTAGGACACAAACACGGTCGTGGCAGCGTGGCTCTCGTAGGCAGTGGTGCTTGATGACCCACAAGTATAGGGGGTGTATCGTGGTATCTTCGATAAGTAAGAATGTCGATCCCAACGAGGAGCAGAAGGTGTTGACAAGCAGTTTCGATGAAGGATTCACTGTAAATGCTCACAGACAAGTATTCAGGGGGTTTGATGTAACAGTTGAATAAAGTACGAGTATGTAAAGTGCGAGAGTAATAATTGCAGCGAGTGGCCCAATCCTTTTTAGCACAAAGGACAAGCCGGTTTGTTTACTTATAATGACCAAACGTTCTCGAGGACACACGGGATTTTAGTCTAGTGCTTTCGCTACATACGGCTAAATAATCTTCATTGTTGTGATAAGTGTTGTGTGGGTGAACCTATGCTAATGTACCGCCCTTCCTAGGACTAATACATACTTGTGATTATACCCCTTGCAAGCATCCGCAACTACAAGAAAGTAATTAAGAATTAAATCTAACCACAGCCTTAAACTCGAGATCCTCGCGATCCCTCCCGCATCGATATACCAACGGGGGTTTAGGTTTCGTCACTCCGGCAACCCCGCAATTGGCAAACGAATACAAGATGCATTCCCCTAGGCCCATAAATGGTGAAGTGTCATGTAGTCGACGTTCACATGACACCACTAGAAGAATAACACCACAACTTAAATATCACACCATTGAATATTACTCAACCATAGTTCACTACTAACATTTAGACTTCACCCATGTCCTCAAGAACTAAACGAACTACTCACAAGACATCATACGGAACATGATCAGAGGTGATATGATGATGAATAACAATCTGAACATAAACTTGGTTCAATGGTTTCACTCAATAGCATCAACAACAAGTAGAAATCGATACCGGGAGAGTTTCCCCTATCAAACAATCAAGATCAAACCCAAATTGCTACGGCGGTGGCGGTGTCCAGCGGTGATGACGGCGGTGATGATGGTGGAGATGATGATGATGGTGATGGCGATGATGTCCAGCTCGATGACGGTGACGATGGCGTCGATTTCCCCTCCCGGAGGGAATTTCCCGGCGGATTCCTGCCCGCCGGAGAGCTCTTTTCTCTCTCGGTATTCTCCGCCCCGCGAGGCGGCTGTAACTCTTCGCGAGGTACCCTCTCGTGGCTTAGGTCTTCGGGACGAAGGGTTTGGCGAAGAAAAGGAGGCGAAAAGGGTCGTGGGCCCCTGCACCATAGGCCGGCGCGGCCGGGGCCCGGGCCGCGCCACCCTAGGGTGTGGGCCCACCCCGGCTCCTCCCGGCTCCTCCTTCCGGCTTCCTTCGTCATCTTGAAAAATAGGATTTTTGGTATAATCTCCTTCCGAGTTGATCTTCCGAAATATTGCGTTCGACGGTGCTTTTTCCAGCAGAATCCCGGCTCCGGTGTTCGATCCTCCAATAATGATGAAACATGCAAAATAGATGAAATAACATAAGTATTGTGTCCCAATATGAAATATATCAATGAATAACAGCAAATTATGATATAAAATAGTGATGCAAATTGGACGTATCAACTCCCCCCAAGCTTAGACTTCGCTTGTCCCCAAGCGAAACTGAGCTCGATAGACATGACCACATGTTTATGGAGTGAAGAGTCGATGAATAAAATACGGACAAGAAGCATCATATTCATTCACACAGGACATTATAGTAAACAATCTCTTATAACTCATATCGAAACAAGTATAAGGTAATCACAAGTAAAGGTGCATAAGAAATCATAATTGGTGATGGCAAACTTCGTTCTTGGTCAGAGAACAATTAACAGATTATATCTCATTGAGCAGCGCTCCCATGTTAAAGTTTATAAGGCACAACTTGCATACTCAATCATAATGGTTTTCTCATGATCATTGATAACTTGCAAAGCTATATTCATTCAGATAAAACTTGTACTAAACAAAGAAGAATAAAAGACATGATGTAGCAAATCACAATATAATGGTTTGATCACAACTACTCAAATGCTTGCTTGAGATGGAGGGAAATAGGTTTACTGACTCAGCATAAAGTAAAAGACAGGCCCTTCGCAGAGGGAAGCAGGGATTAAATCATGTGCTAGAGCTTTTTCAATTTTTGCAATCATATAAAGAGAATAAAAGTAACACTTTGAGAGGTGTTTGTTGTTGTCAACGACTGGTAGCGGGTACTCTAACCCCCTTGCCAGACAACCTCCTAAGAGCGGCTCCCATATTATTTTCATTTTGCGTGGCACTCCTTCCAACCTTTCTTTCACAAACCATGGCTAACCGAATCCTCGGGTGCCCGCCAACAATCTCATACCATGAAGGAGTGCCTTTTTATTTTAGCTTTATTATGATGATGACACTCCCCCCAACCTTTGCTTACACAAGCCATGGCTAACCGAATCCTTCGGGTGCCGTCCATCAATCACATACCATGGAGGAGTGTCTATTTAGTTTAATCAATTTGGGACTCGGGAATCCCATTGCCAGCTCTTTTTGCAAAATTATTGGATAAGCGGGTGAAGCCACTAGTCCATTGGTGGAAGTTGCCCAACAAGATTGAAAGATAAAACACCACATACTTCCTCATGAGCTATGAAACATTGACACAAATAAGAGATACTAAGTTTTGAATTGTTTAAAGGTAGCACATGAAGTATTTACTTGGAATGGCAGAAAATACCATGTAGTAGGTAGGTATGGTGGACACAAATGGCATAGGTTTGGGTTAAGGTTTGGATGCACGAGAAGTATTCCCTCTCGGTACGGGTCTTTGGCTAGCAAGGTTAATTAGCAAGCATAAGAGTCGAGGGAAACAAACAAATATACATGTGATAGAAACAATCATGCATCTTCCTTGTAAGTACAAACAATTTTAACTTCAGAATAATAAGCTATGAGCTAACAAGAAAGACAATGAAACATCTACATGTATTTCTCTTTTCTATTTAAACTTCAAAGTGTTGTTGCTATTGACCAATGCTAAGTTTGCCAAAACCAAATAGATTTATTCAATGCTCCCAAAGTAATACCAATACTAACAACAAGGTGAATCATATAATAGAGATTGCAAACTAAAATAAGATGTGCAATATGTAAATGATAAGACTTCTCATTAATATTCCATAACGATAACTCACACCAAGGGATACATAGACAACCAACTAAAGGAGAGATACTTCCAAACGCAACCCATCTTATATGATAACTTCCCTACTCATGATATGATACTACTTGACAATAAAAGTAAAAGGTAGTGATAATGTGATACCGCGGCACTCCCCCAAGCTTGGAACAAACCAAGGGGATGCCAATACCGATGATGAATTACTCCTTTGGCGATGATGGTGATGAACTCCCGTCATCAAACTTCCAAGGAAGAGGCTCTCCATCAAGAAACGACATCTTGGTCTCGGGGATCCCGAAACTAGCAAGCACGGCTTATGTATTTAAACCTGTTTTCATACTCACAGCTTCGATTCCGAAAATCATAGAGTTGTGCTTGGAGCTTGTTGGTGGTGTCGTGAAGTGAGAGGATATCGCTCCAAAGCTTTGCGGTTTCCTTCTCATGTTCAGCAATGAGTTCGGACACAATCCCGTGGAAAATATCCACCTCACGCTCAGCCATCTTCTTGTATTTGAAAACCTCTTGTTCTAGCTTCTCCATCCTGTCTTCCGGGCTTCCTTCTCCTTTAGGACCCCGGACATCCTTGACCTGCAGCTTCTCCTTCAACGAGCAGCAACTCCTTGGGGTGCATCCTCAGCTCCTCCATGTACAAGTTGCCAACATCCTTGCTGGAGCTGTCCTTCGGAGTTTCCGACGAAGACATGATGGCTCTAGATCCGAAGCAAATCCTGGCAGAAACAACTCGAAACAAAACACGTCGAGAAAACGATATACGGACCTCCGAGGGTCCGGGGGATTATATAGCAAAAAATTTCTCGACAAAAGGAAAGTACCAGATCGAACCGTAGTCGGAAAGGGGCGACGGGCGGCCAAACCATAGGCCGGCGCGGGCCCGAGTCGGCCGCGCCGCCCTATGGTGGCACCCCCTCGTGCGTCCTTTCCACTCCGTTTCGAACTCGTAATTTCTCATATTTTCCAAAAACAGCAAAAATATAGTTCGGAAAGTAAATTGCGTACTTTTCATTACCGATCATCGTTACCTATTCGAAGTCGAGTTCGGCGGATCGTCAATTTGCCCTTTGATGTAGGCCTCCGGTGTTTCCACTTGAATAATATCAACATCAACATTATAAGAATCACCCGAGATATAATGCTTGAGTCTTTGTCCATTCACCACTTGCGTAGCATTGCCTTGGAGAGAGCTAATTTTGATTGCTCCTGAACGATACACCTCCTCGACAACATATGGTCCTTCCCATTTCGAGAGTAATTTCCCGCAAAGAATCTGAGACGAGACCGATACAATAGGACTTTATCCCCAATATTAAATTCTCTTTTGATAATCCTCCTATCATGCCATTTTTTAACTTTCTCTTTAAAGAGTTTAGCATTTTCATATGCTTCACTTCTCCATTCATCTAGAGAACTCAATTGCAACAACCTCTTATCACCAGGCAAGTTTAGGATCTTTATTTAATTCTCTAACGACCCAATAAGCTTTGTGCTCTAGTTCTAGAGGTAAATGACAAGCTTTCCCATAAACCATTTTATAAGGTGACATTCCCATGGGATTTTTATAAGCAGTTCTATAAGCCCAAAGTGCATCCTTCAATTTACTAGCCCAATTCTTTCTAGTTTTATTAACGGTCTTTCCCAAAATAGATTTAATCTCTCTATTTGATAATTCTACTTGACCACTAGTTTGAGGATGATAAGCAGAAGCAATTCTATGATTAATACCATACTTAGCAAGAGTTTTTCTAAAACCTCCATGAATAAAATGAGAACCTCCATCAGTCATAATATATCTAGGTACTCCAAATCTAGGAAAAATAATATCTAAGAGCATTCTTAAAGAGGTCTCACCATCAGCACTTTTTGTAGGTATAGCTTCCACCCATTTAGTAACATAATCAACAGCAACAAGTATATGAGTGTTACCTTCCGAAGACGGAAAAGGTCCCATGAAGTCAAATCCCCAACAATCAAACGGTTCAATAACAAGAGTATAATTCATAGGCATTTCATTGCGTCCGGAGATATTACCAACCCTTTGGCATTCATCACAAGATAAAATAAACTTTCTCGCATCTTTGAAGAGAGTTGGCCAATAAAAACCTGATTGTAAAACCTTTTGCGCGGTTCTTTCTCCAGACGTGATGTCCTCCATAAGCACTACCATGACATTTACTCAATATTTCTTGTTGTTCATACTCGGGAACACATCTTCGCATAATACCATCCACTCCTTCTTTATATAAGTGTGGGTCATCCCGAAATAATGCCTCAAGTCATAAAAGAATTTCCTCCTTTGCTGAGCTGAAAAGGTTGGAGGCAAGTACTTGGAAACAATAAAGTTAGCATAATCAAGCATACCAAGGACCTGTCTCGCGAGCTCACCTTTATTACAGCCAATTGTTCATTTGGAAAACTATCATTAACGGGAACAGGATCATAAGCAATATTTTCCAATCTAGACAAATTATCGGCAACAGGATTATCAGCACCTTTCCTATCTACAATATGTAAATCAAATTCTTGCAAAAGAAGTACCCATCTAATAAGCCTCGGCTTAGCATCTTTCTTTGTCATTAGGTATCTAATTGCAGCATGATAAGTATGAATAGTAACTTTTGAATCAACAATATAAGATCTAAATTTATCACAAGCAAAGACTACAGCTAATAATTCCTTTTCAGTTGTAGCATAATTTCTTTGAGCAGCATCAAGAGTTTTACTAGCATAATGAATAACATTCAGTTTTTTATCTACTCGCTGTCCAAGAACAGCGCCTACAGGAAAATCACTAGCATCACACATAATTTCAAAGGGTAAGTTCCAATCGGGGGTTCAACTATAGGAGCAGATTGTTAAGGCTTTTTTAAGAGTTTCAAAAGCTTCCTTACAATCATCATCAAAAACAAATGGTACATCTTTTTGAAGAAGATTAGTAAGAGGCTTTGAAATCTTGGAGAAATCTTTAATAAATCTCCTATAAAACCCAAGCATGACCAAGAACACTACGAATACCTTTAACATCCCTCGGATAGGGCATCTTCTCAATTGCTTCAACTTTAGCTCTATCAACTTCAATACCTCTCTCGAAATTTTATGTCCCAATACAATTCCTTCATTAACCATAAAGTGGCATTTCTCCCAATTAAGAACAAGGTTAGTTTCTTCACATCTCTCGCAAAACTTTATCAAGGTTTCGCAAGCAACTATCAAAAGAATTCCCATAGACGGAAAAATCATCCATGAATACCTCTACAATACTTTCACAAAAACCATGAAAAATAGCAGACATGCATCTTTGAAAAGTAGCAGGAGCATTACATAAACCAAAAGGCATGCGTCTATAAGCATAGGTTCCATAAGGACAAGTAAAGGTGGTTTTCTCTTGATCTTTAGCTTTAACAGCAATTTGTGAAAACCCAGAATAACCATCAAGAAAGCAAAAATGAGTATTTTTAGACAATCTTTCTAGCATTTGATCAATAAATGGTAAAGGGTAATGATCTTTCTTAGTAACTTTATTAACTTTTCGAAAATCAATGCACATTCTATACCCTACAACTACTCTTTGAGGAATGAGCTCATCATTATCATTAGGCACAACAGTCATACCTCCTTTCTTGGGAACGCAATGCACAGGACTAACCCATCTACTATCAGCAATAGGATATATAATACCAGCTTCAAGAAGTCGTAATACCTCATTCCTTACCACTTCCTTCATCTTCGGAATTAGACGACGCCGAGGTTCAACAACGAGCTTTGCATCATCTTCCATATTAATAGCATGTTGGCATATAGACGGAGAAATCCCCTTCAAATCATCAAGAGTGTAGCCAATAGCGCCTCGATGCTTCTTCAATATTTCCAATAACCTTTCTTCCTCAATCTCTGAAAGCTTAGAACTAATAATAACAGGATATATTTTCTTATCATCAATATGAGCATATTTAAGATTATCAGGTAAAGGCTTTAAATCAAAAACAGGATCTTCCTTTGGTGGCGGTGTTGTACCCAAATCTTCCACCGGTAAATCATGCTTGAGAATAGGTTGGCGAAGAAAAATTTCCTCAAGCTCATCTCTTTCTTTCCTAAAAATTTCGCTCTCGCTATCCTCCAAATGTTGCTGCAAAGGATTATTAGGAACAAGAACAATAGATGCACATTGCTCCATTTTAAAATCATTACTAGGCAAATCAGCTTTATAAGGAGTTTTAGTAAATTTAGAGAAGTTAAACTCATAAGATTCACCAGCGAATTTAGTCAAAATTTTCTCTTTCTTGCAATCTATAATAGCTCCACAAGTATTTAGAAAAGGTCTACCAAAAATAATAGGACAATAATCACTAGCAACGAGAACCAAGTACCAAAAAGTCAGCAGGATATTTAATCTTACCGCATAAAACTTCCACATCTCGAACAATACCAATTGGAGAAATAGTTTCTCTATTAGCCAGCTGAATAACCACATCAATATCTTCAAGTTCACAAGAATCAATTTCGTGCATAACCTCCGTGTAAAGCTCATACGGAATAGCACTAACACTTGCACCAATATCACATAATCCATAATAACAATGATCACCAATTTTAACAGATATCATAGGAACACTAGCTTGTTTGGGTTTATTAGGATGTGAAACAATATTAGAAGCATCTTCACAGAAAATAATATGACCATCCTCCACATTTTCAGTCACAAGATCTTTAATTATTGCAACAGCAGGTTCAACTTTTATTTGTTCTTCAGTTCTACAGGTTTCTTTTCACTTTTATGAACCGCACTATTTATAACAGAGTACTCTTTCATTTTAGCAGGGAAAGGAGTTTTTTCAATATAAGCTTCGGGAATAACACGATCAGCAGTTTCAACTACAACGCATTTATTAATAGATGAATCAATTTTATCTTTATACGGTTCATGATACTTATCAAAATTCTTCTTTGGCAATTCATAATGAGAGGCAAAAGCTTTATAAAGATTTACAGCAACTTGAGAATCAAGACCATATATAGCACTCATATTATGAAATTTATCAGTATCCATAAAAGCTTCAATGCATTTATAATCATAAATTATACCTGATTCTCTATCCTTGTTGTTCTCCCAACCTTCAGTATTTTCTTGGATCCGATCAAGAAGGTCCCTTTTAAACTCTTCTTTGTTGCGTGTAAATGATCCAGAACAAGAAGTATCCAGCAAGGTCTTGTCTTGAAAAGAAAGTCTTGCATAGAAATTATCAATAATAACATTACCGGGAAGCTCATGAATGGGGCATTTGAGCATTAAAGACTTCAATCTCCCCCAAGCTTGGGCGATGCTCTCTCCATCATGAGGCCAAAAATTATATATGCGATTCCGATCCTTATGAATTTCACTTGGAGGATAGAACTTAGAATAAAACCGGGGCACAATATCATTCCATTCAAGAGAATCCCCATTATCCAGTAATTTATACCAATGCGCCGCCTTACCGGACAGCGACAAAGAGAATAGTTTCTTCCTCACTTCATCCATAGCAATACCTGCACATTTGAATAACCCGCATAATTCATGCAAAAACAGTAAATGATCACCGGGATGGACAGTTCCATCCCCTTCATAGCGGTTATCCATAACACGTTCAATAATTTTCATAGGTATTTTATATGGTATCACTTCCTCACCTGGCGCCTCATCCACTACCGTTGCGGTAGTAGTAGATTTCCCAAATAGAAATTGAAGAGAAGATCTCTCCATAATGACTTATAGCAGCAGGCAGAAATAAAATCAGCACAACGAGTAAAGGTTTTCCTTACCAATTCCACTTACCAATAGCGCTTCACTCCCCGGCAACGGCGCCGTGAAAATAGTCTTGATGACCCACAAGTATAGGGGTGTATCGTAGTATCTTCGATAAGTAAGAATGTCGATCCCAACGAGGAGCAGAAGGTGTTGACAAGCAGTTTCGATGAAGGATTCACTCGTAAATGCTCACGAGACAAGTATTCGGGGGGTTTGATGTAACGAGTTGAATAAAGTACGAGTATGTAAAGTGCGAGAGTAATAATTGCAGCGAGTGGCCCAATCCTTTTTAGCACAAAGGACAAGCCGGTTTGTTTACTTATAATGACCAAACGTTCTCGAGGACACACGGGATTTTAGTCTAGTGCTTTCGCTACATACGGCTAAATAATCTTCATTGTTGTGATAAGTGTTGTGTGGGTGAACCTATGCTAATGTACCGCCCTTCCTAGGACTAATACATACTTGTGATTATACCCCTTGCAAGCATCCGCAACTACAAGAAAGTAATTAAGAATTAAATCTAACCACAGCCTTAAACTCTGAGATCCTGCGATCCCTCCCGCATCGATATACCAACGGGGGTTTAGGTTTCGTCACTCCGGCAACCCCGCAATTGGCAAACGAATACAAGATGCATTCCCCTAGGCCCATAAATGGTGAAGTGTCATGTAGTCGACGTTCACATGACACCACTAGAAGAATAACACCACAACTTAAATATCACACCATTGAATATTACTCAACCATAGTTCACTACTAACATTTAGACTTCACCCATGTCCTCAAGAACTAAACGAACTACTCACAAGACATCATACGGAACATGATCGAGAGGTGATATGATGATGAATAACAATCTGAACATAAACTTGGTTCAATGGTTTCACTCAATAGCATCAACAACAAGTAGAAATCGATACCGGGAGAGTTTCCCCTATCAAACAATCAAGATCAAACCCAAATTGCTACGGCGGTGGCGGTGTCCAGCGGTGATGACGGCAGTGATGATGGTGGAGATGATGATGATGGTGATGGCGATGATGTCCAGCTCGATGACGGTGACGATGGCGTCGATTTCCCCCTCCCGGAGGGAATTTCCCCGGCGGATTCCTGCCCGCCGGAGAGCTCTTTCTCTCTGGTATTCTCCGCCCCGCGAGGCGGGCCGTAACTCTTCGCGAGGTACCCTCCGTGGCTTAGGTCTTTGGGACGAAGGGTTTGGCGAAGAAAAGGAGGCGAAAAGGGTCGTGGGCCCCCGGACCATAGGCCGGCGCGGCCGGGGCCCGGGCCGCGCCGCCCTAGGGTGTGGGCGCACCCCGGCTCCTCCTGGCTCCTCCTTCTGGCTTCCTTCGTCATCTTGAAAAATAGGATTTTTGGTATAATCTCCTTCCACAGTTGATCTTCCGAAATATTGCGTTCTGACGGTGCTTTTTCCAGCAGAATCCTGGCTCCGGTGTTCGATCCTCCAATAATGATGAAACATGCAAAATAGATGAAATAACATAAGTATTGTGTCCCAATATGAAATATATCAATGAATAACAGCAAATTATGATATAAAATAGTGATGCAAATTGGACGTAACAGTGCTTCATAGCTAGGGTTAGGGTTAGGGTTTTGTATTTAGGGTCGGTGACATGTACTAATTGTAGGCTGGGTTATACCTAGCCAGTGGGCTTTTTTTGTTTCCTGTAATGTTAGTAGTTGCGTGGGCGCATAAGTGGCACGACACTAATAACTGAAATACCAGTAGGATGCACCGCACACGCTCAACTGAACGCCGAGGAAAATAGGTAAAAGAAGATATGACATGTTAAAATGGACTAGGATTTGTAGATCTAGAAATAAAGGAGGTCTGGTAGTTAAAGACCTAAGGAAAATGAATGTTAGTCTCCTTTGCAAATGGTGGTAGCGGTTAGAGACCCAACATGGCTTGTGGCAATAGATTGTCAAAGCCAAATATTTGCAAAATTGTTCTGTAGCTTCTGTGAAAGCTAGGTTCAAATGTTTATCCATGCTAGAAATCCTTGTTGAAGGTAAAGTATTTTTATATGAATGGGAGAAACTGATTTTGAATAGTGGGAGATTTGTGAGGTTTTGGAAAGACCCCTCGACTGATGGTCCTGCTCTATGTGAGTGTTTCCCGACCTTATTTGAGATTTGTCAGGATCAGGATTTCAGTGTAAAGGATTTTGTCAATATGCAGCATGTTCTTCCTTTTCGATGGCGCTTACACTATGAGCCCCTGGAAGAATGGAATGGGATTCTCCTGGATTTCAATAAGTTAAATTTGAATAATTTTCCAAATGGTGTAACTTGGTCCTTGGGTAAATCTTTTAAATTTTCCACTAAATCTGTATATCAGTACTTGGAAAAAGATATCTCTAGAACCCACAAAAAGTGGATTTCGAAAGCAAATATTCCTCTAAAAATCAAAAAAAATTATGTGACAATTGTTTCAGGATGTTGAACTAAATAGGGAGAATATGAAGAAATGTAAATGGTTGGGTTCCCCTATGTTTTCCTTCTACGCGGAGATTGAAACTTCTCAGCATTGTTATTTTAGTGTTCTATGGCTAAAATTGTTTTGGGGTGCTTTGGGTAGAGTTATGGGAACCTCTAGCTGCCTGGGGACCCCGGACTAGCTGTCTGAACTACCCTTGTGCCTACAACAGTGATCCGCTGATCAGTGTGTCGCTGAGCACAACTAAACTAATATCATAAGTATATCCATAAATACCCAACACATATACTTACATGGTTTTGACCATTTAGGTCAAAGACATGAACTCCAATAGAAACTTCCAGTGGAAAAACACCATGAGCAACTTTGGGCCCTAGCCAACATGCCTTAACCATACAGGCAGCTGACTAGGAAACGTCCTAGTTTGCATAGACTCCGTTGTACCATTTTCCATGTTCTGATCTTCCATACCTGACCACCATCAAGCTCCTCGGCGTTCAGCTGCGTGTTCACTCCCTCGGCATCCAGGAATGTGGAGCATGTCCTCAAGCGCGTCGACAACGACATCCACGGTGAGTAGGACACAAACACGGTCGTGGCAGCGTGGCTCTCGTAGGCAGTGGTGCTTCATAGCTAGGGTTAGGGTTAGGGTTTTGTATTTAGGGTCGGTGACATGTACTAATTGTAGGCTGGGTTATACCTAGCCAGTGGGCTTTTTTTGTTTCCTGTAATGTTAGTAGTTGCGTGGGCGCATAAGTGGCACGACACTAATAACTGAAATACCAGTAGGATGCACCGCACACGCTCAACTGAACGCCGAGGAAAATAGGTAAAAGAAGATATGACATGTTAAAATGGACTAGGGTTTGTAGATCTAGAAATAAAGGAGGTCTGGTAGTTAAAGACCTAAGGAAAATGAATGTTAGTCTCCTTTGCAAATGGTGGTAGCGGTTAGAGACCCAACATGGCTTGTGGCAATAGATTGTCAAAGCCAAATATTTGCAAAATTGTTCTGTAGCTTCTGTGAAAGCTAGGTTCAAATGTTTATCCATGCTAGAAATCCTTGTTGAAGGTAAAGTATTTTTATATGAATGGGAGAAACTGATTTTGAATAGTGGGAGATTTGTGAGGTTTTGGAAAGACCCCTCGACTGATGGTCCTGCTCTATGTGAGTGTTTCCCGACCTTATTTGAGATTTGTCAGGATCAGGATTTCAGTGTAAAGGATTTTGTCAATATGCAGCATGTTCTTCCTTTTCGATGGCGCTTACACTATGAGCCCCTGGAAGAATGGGATGGGATTCTCCTGGATTTCAATAAGTTAAATTTGAATAATTTTCCAAATGGTGTAACTTGGTCCTTGGGGAAATCTTTTAAATTTTCCACTAAATCTGTATATCAGTACTTGGAAAAAGATATCTCTAGAACCCACAAAAAGTGGATTTCAAAAGCAAATATTCCTCTAAAAATCAAAAAAAATTATGTGACAATTGTTTCAGGATGTTGAACTAAATAGGGAGAATATGAAGAAATGTAAATGGTTGGGTTCCCCTATGTTTTCCTTCTACGCGGAGATTGAAACTTCTCAGCATTGTTATTTTAGTGTTCTATGGCTAAAATTGTTTTGGGGTGCTTTGGGTAGAGTTATGGGAACCTCTAGCTGCCTGGGGACCCCGGACTAGCTGTCTGAACTACCCTTGTGCCTACAACAGTGATCCGCTGATCAGTGTGTCGCTGAGCACAACTAAACTAATATCATAAGTATATCCATAAATACCCAACACATATACTTACATGGTTTTGACCATTTAGGTCAAAGACATGAACTCCAATAGAAACTTCCAGTGGAAAAACACCATGAGCAACTTTGGGCCCTAGCCAACATGCCTTAACCATACAGGCAGCTGACTAGGAAACGTCCTAGTTTGCATAGACTCCGTTGTACCATTTTCCATGTTCTGATCTTCCATACCTGACCAAGTTAATAGCCAGGGACAACAAAGCGAGGTGAGTATGTTTAAATGTACTCGCAAGACACCCACAAGAATATATTTATGCAATGTCTTAGTTCAAGGAACAAAGCTTCGAAACTAAGTTTGGTTTGCAAAAAGCAAGTTTCTCTTGTAGATATAGTATAACTTGTAGATATAGTATAAGATAATCTGTACTTGTTTTGAAAGCACTTTTAGTAAAACCATTCTTTAATAGCAACTAGGTCATATCACTAATGGCTTCTGTGAAGCATGAGTAACACCATATCATCATCTTCCATCATCCACCACATAGCACAACCCTGGTACAATCCCAACTTCTTCAAATTGAAAACACGTTTCCAAGAATCAAAACTTTCCTTTCAAGTTCAGTGTGGACTCACTAGCTGTGCATGACCACGAAAATGGCTATTCGAATAGTTTTAACCTCGGCAGAGGTTGTACACTTTGCCCACAAGATTCAAAATGCTCATCATGTCGGCCACATCTCGCCATACAAGGGGTATGCGATGTAAGCATTCGGTCATAACCTTTCACTTGTTCACCCTATTTTAGGCCCTACCCTCATGAGTGGTTCTCTCAACACTGGGACGCCATGTCTGTCTGATCATCTGTAATGCCACCTATCCTCATGGTGCATTTTCAATGAGATCTCATAGTTGTACCCCATGGCCTATCAGTATGCACATGAGTGCTCCTACAGTGTAGGGGAACCCCGATCGTTAGGAGTGTGCTCCTCTTACGATGGAAAGTGGTTTCCATCCCAGAGGTACACATACTAAGATGAATGAACTACCCAGTTTAGCCCCTTTCCATATAAGAGTATTGTGGTCGCACATGTGACAGCTAGATTTTACCTACACCAACACATTGGAATTTTTTTTGCAACATCCTTCTCCATCTCGATCCTCTCCATTTTCCCAAGTCTCATTTTAGAAAGAAAAAAATATGCTTGGGTCAAGACAAGTCCTTCCCAAGGTTTTATACAAATCATTTGCTTGATTTAAAAAGCACTTCCCATGAACTAGTTGTTTTCTTCTTAAGCTAGTTTAAGCTTGATGCTCTTGATAGCATCCTAATGAAATTATTTCCACTATGGTCAAGAAGTGACCAGTGGGTATTTACCTAACTATGGTTACCAAAAATAGGGTATAATGACACCTATGCTATACCGACTTAGCATAGGATCATTACAAGGCAATAGTTGTAGAATTAGCATATTATTTAACATAACATGCACTTTAAAAATACTTGGTAAACCATGCATAGCAAAAATATAGGAGCAACATGATCAAAGCGGGGGCTTGCTTGGCTTGGCATTGTCTTCATCTTGGTCTTCACACTTGAATAATTCCTTGATTGAATCCCTCGTTCCAATTATCGTCGTATCGCCGGAAAGAATGAATAACACACAATAAACACAACAATTCTAGGAAAAAATACTAAAAATGTGAAATTGGTTCGGTTGGATAGTTTCTTTTTTTGGATGATTGAGAAAAGGAATCAATTTATTTTGGGTTTTTATGAGTGAGTTATGAATTCTCTAGTGTTAATATATACATAGCATCAAGTTTAATTCATCAATAATTCTCTGTTAAACCTAAAAATATGAGACCAGTGACATATAGGAAAAAGAAGAATGTCATTTAGAGTTGTGGTTTAAGAGATATTAAATTTTTAAGTTTATGTTTAAATTTGAATTAGATAAATGTCTCTGAAAATGGTGAAATGGAACTGTTCATTGTGGGCTGAACGGGCTGGCTATCTTAGTAGGTGCAGAAAATGAGAAGTACCACGGTTCAGGCAAGGCCGTAGCAGGCGGGCCCAACTATCTTAGCGCGGTAATAAATTATTAAAATATTGACATGCGGGGCCAAAGTGCCAGTGAGTGAGAGTAAGATAGAGAGACACATGTTGTTCGATCGGGATCTGAGGGCCAGGAATAGATCACTTAGGTGGCAAACTTAATGGGCAGGAACTCCGTCCGATCGGCGATGGACGGTAGGGAAACGACCACGTAGGCTCGACACCGAAGGTGACCAAAAGATGCGGCGGAGTTCGCATCTGGTGTGGCAGCGTGGCCTAAAAACACACCGAGTACACTATCATTTTTTCATTTCTTTTATTTTCATTTCTGTTAATTAGATTTATTAGTGTTAACTTGTAATCCAAAATATGCATACACTAAGACCACTATTTAGTAATCCATAAAATTTGATTAATTTTAATTGTAAAATACAACTAGATATAGAGTGGAGAAAGACATTGCATTTAGAGAAGCCCAAAGTCATACAATATTCTTGTTGTGACAATACTAACATTTAATTGGAACAATGAAGCCCTTTATTTTTTGCAACAAACATCTAAAGAATAATTATAGTGTGTATATGGCTTATAACATATAAACCTATCCCAATAAGTACATGTACATAGATAAGTTCATTATAAGAACTATCTTCATGCGAGGAATACATTAACACTATATCAAATTAAAAAACAAATTCAGTGTGGAGTTGAAATAAACAACCAATAGCAGTAGTGCTCCGTTGTGGATTACTACCAACAAAAGGAAATGCTTAGTTAGATACTAAATTGTTTCCAAGTCAATTGAAACCCCGGTCAATATAGTTAGAATTATATATGCAATCTTAGTTAGATACTAAATTGTTTTATATTTCTTCTCGATTAGTTAAGCTATGGACCGCGGCAGAGCTTCAGACGATGAAGCCGAAAATGTATTGTTCAAGATGATATCCGGTAGAGAAGATGACGGCTCACAATACCTGAACGACTCCGGTGAGGGAATAATGGAGGAGCTAGACCGAAATGACGAATGCCAAACAAACTCCGGTGTTGGACCCTTAACAAAGTCTGGTGAGGTATATATAAATTAAGCCTCTGGTGACTAGATGCATTAATTGATTTGTATATATATATTAACGAAACAATCTTCTTTTAGCCCTCTAGATCGAGCAAATCTCGTGGAAGGAAACGAGGCCCGACCAAAAAGTGGGCGATCATCAAAGGTTCACGATTGATGAAGTCGCTGAAGATGGCGAACCGATTGCTCCCAAACAGAACGCAATTTTATTTGTAAATCAATGCGGAGTTATTGTTAGGGACAACATCCCGATCACCACTCGAGAATGGAATAAGCCAAAGGTAGATGGAGTTAGTTATGTCGACCAGAGATGCAAATATTCGCTTTGGGATACGCTCTTGTCACATTTCAACCTACCGCCAGAGGAAGAGCCAAAAGTTATAGAGCCAAAACTCAAGGAGTGGTTCTTAAGAAGATGGCCACACAATTCCAGACCTTCAAGAAAATATTATAAAATGACTATATCAAGAAAAAAAGACTCCAACATTCACTGGACCACTAGAGAAGATAAAAAATCACTAGGACGCATTTGTGGAGTACAAGTCATCGTCTGAAGCTCTGCAAAGGTCAGAAAAAAATAAGGCAAATGCTGCAAAAAAGAAATATCACCATGTTTTGGGGACAGGTGGCTACAAGAGTGCCATGCCTAAGGTGGAACAAACTGAGACCGCCCTCATTGCTAAAGGGATCACTCCAGAGACAGCGGATTGGCCCGAACGGTCAATGCAGTGGTTTTACGTGCATGGGGGATAGTTGGACCCACAAACAGGGAAAATTATTAGTGGAAAGGAACAAATTGCAAAACCCTCCGAAGAACTTGTTAAAGCAATGACCGATGTTCGAGCGGGAAACTTCCAGCCCGAGAGAGAGAACGACGAGCTGACACACGCCCTCGGGAATCCTGAACACCCAGGACGAACACGAGGCAAAGGCGTCGTTCCGTGGAGGATTGGGTTTTCCGAGTGGAATGACAGTTATAGAAGCCGTCAGAGAAAAAAGAAACAGGAGGGAGACCCGATAACCTGAGAGCCGATCGAGGCTCGTATTTAATGTTTACGTGTATGCCATGCAGGAAACTAAGCAAGGCATCTCCATCACCTTCCTGACCAGGTATAGGTCAGGTGGCACGCCCTTGCACCAGCATCGGACGTGCGTACCAGAGGCTTTGCGGGCCGTCGCTCGGAGGGACCAGGGCCAGCCGCAGCCCTAAGTTGTTCCCGGCTCTACTGTGTTGCCCGTCGCTGCCCGCCGGTGGGTTTCTGACCGCAACACATTCTGGCACGCCCGGTGGGACAATCTTCTACATCAACCACATCGCCATCTACATCTGAGATGGCGGACGGCACTCCAGTCACGTACGAGGATCTGACCGACGAGCTCAAGAAGAAGTATGACGAGGTCAAAGCCATCCTCGAAGCCGACCTCATCGGCTCTTTTCACAGGACCCGTTCACATGGCATCAGGTGGAAGGGGTTCTCGCCTGACGGTGCGCTCGATGGAATAGACCTGTCCGCCCCGTCAGAAGAACGCACCAGGTCCCTGCGTCAGGAGATTAACTACTTGGTGGCTCACTCGCTGCACCGCCACTCTGAGAACCTGGTGAACACTTTGGAGCGTGTCGCTCTTCGGGTGATCCAGGAGATCATGAGGCACCATTACTCTCCGTCAGGACCAGCTCTCGGGACACACCAAGGAGAGATGCCACTCCAGTCCCGTCCACCGCTGCCATTTGCGTTGGCAGCACCAGAAGTGCCGAATTCACCGGCATTCGTCGTCTACAAGATCGGTGGTGACCCTAGTGACTGCCAGTTCTTGCATGAGGCGCCTAAGGAGATCCCTCACGGGTACATGTGCACATACGTGCCAGACTGCGGTAACTGGGCACTCACAAAACCAGACCGCAACAGCAGGGACTTCTGGGAAAGCAGGAGGAACGTCAGCGACAGATCTTGAGAAGCAGACGTGGCTGGCTAAGTATGCCACTCCGACGAACCTCCAGAGCTCAGCTCCTGCAGTTGGCTCAGAGCTGGAAAAGCAAGCATGGCTGGCTAAGTACGCCACCCCGGTGAATCTTCAGAGTTCGACTCCTGCAGCCAGCACCGCGGATCAAATCAGCACGATCCTGAGAGACCAGTTCGGCATGGTGCCGAAAAGGAGGACAATCGGCTATTCCAAGCCGTACCCCGACGAGTACGAATTGGTCCCGCTACCACCCAAATATCGGCTCCCTGACTTCTCTAAATTCGGTGGATCGGATGGTTCCAGCTCCATCGAGCATGTGAGCCGATATTTGGCACAGCTAGGAACGGCCTCGGCGTCGGATCCACTACGCGTGAGGTTCTTCGCACGGTCCCTCACGGGATCGGCTTTCGGGTGGTACACTTTGTTGCCACCGGACTCGATCCGGACTTGGAAGCGGTTGGAAGAACAGTTCCACATGCGGTATCACTCGAAGCTTCCGAGTCCGGCCTTGCCGATCTAGCACAGATACGTCAGAAGCGCGGAGAAACTGTGGCAGAATACATCCAGCGCTTCAGAAATCTAAGGAACCGATGTTATTCGGCTCGTGTAACTGAAAAGGAAGCAGTCGAGTTGGCAGTGGTGGGCCTTGCATCGCCACTCAAGGACATGGCCTCCCAAGTAGACTACCCTTCACTGGCGCACATGGTTCAGAAACTGTCGGCATATGAACAGCGCCACCCGGACTTGTACCAGGACAAATTCAAGCGTGCAGTAGTCCTGGTCGAGGCAGATGAGGACGAAGGTTCTGCGGGAGATCAAGAGGTAGCAGTGGCTGAATGGACTCGGGGGGCAACCCCCGTGTCCTGCAAATGGGTGAAGCCACCAGGTCCGCCCAGAGGGTTTGATTTTGACGTGACTAAAACTGAGCAAATCTTCGACCTCTTACTCAAGGAGAAACAGTTGAAGATACCCGAAGGCCTCAAAATCCCCACGGTACAGGAGCTGAATGGAAAGCCATACTGCAAATGGCATAATTCGGTCTCCCATGCCACCAACGACTGCAGGGTGTGGCGTCAGCAGATCCAAATGGCGATAGAACAAGGACGTCTGATTTTCAACCAGTACGCCATGAAGGTCGACACCCACCCCTTCCCCGCCGTTAACATGGTGGAGTACACTTACCCTGAAGGTTGCCAGCCAGGGTCCTCGTTCAGCATCAACATGGTAGGACCTGGACACCACGCTGGCAAGGACGGAGACGAGGGCAGCTGCTCTCGTAACAAGGACACAGAGGAGGCCGCTCCACGCGATCGGCTCCGTCACGATGGCAAGCGCTACGTCACAGAGGGAGAAGTAAAGAACATAAGATATCAGCGACCTCTCTCTGATCACCTCCTCAACAAGTATGTGAGTCAGTATAGCCAACGCCGGCGATCCAGCGATGATGACGATGAAAGAGATCGTCTGGATAGAGAAGCCAGAAGACATCGTCGGCATGATCGCGATGAGGAGGAGTACGAGCGCCGTGCCAAGGAAAAGTCAAGGGAGCAACACGACGAGGATAGGCACTGGGACTGTCCCTTCTTCAGACACTGCTGGGATTCAGGAATGAGCCGATTGCCTACAATCGGCAATTTCCCAGAATGTAACCAGAAGAAGAAGGAGGCAGCTAACGTGTCTGTGTTCCAACGCCTAGGGCCTTTCCCGCCTCGAAGCAAACACGCTGAGTCCCCTCGGGTGGAAGATCTCGAGGATCTGGAAAACGAAGAAGAAGAAGAGGACAGGTACCACCGGCCAAGGTGGTGCCCTGATGGACTCAGCCGTTCCCAAAAGCGTAGGGTTCAGCGGCTGCCTCGCTTGGAAGAAGCCGAAAGGTTGTACCTGCACACGCTAAGGAAGGCGCGGCCTGATCTGGCCGCGAAAATCCAGCGAACCCTGGATGAAGAGGGTCGACCACAAAAAATGGTGTGGCGCCCCAAGCAAAGGAAAGCCGATGATGAGACATCGGCTGGCACAAACATGGTGCTCGTCCTTCCAACGGAGTTTGGCACTCCAGGATTACACGAGGCACTCAATTTCGACGACTGCGAGCACATCAACGTGACACAGGATGGGGCTAGGTTGGTCTTATCCACTGGCCCGACCGTGTAGCAAGAGCAAACCGATGAGCAAATGTGGCGAGGCCGATCCTTGAGATCGGCCCCCAAAGATCTATGAGGGAACACTACAGAGCCTTCATTGGGCAATCAATATGGAGGCCGATTCCAGCAATCGGCCAAAATTATCCTCACCACATGTTCTGCTTGTGTTCAACATCGACCTACTGGGCAGCGGTTTCACGTCGGCTGATGAGTCAGGGAAAATCAGCATTGGTCCTGCTGGAGCCGACGTGCAGAAGCAGTGCCTTGGCTAGCTACAGAGCCGATATCTGCAGTTACCTGACAGATTCGGCTCGGGGGGCACCTAATCAGATGAACATGTGCAGCTGAACATGTGTGCAGCGAAATATTGGGGGCCGATAGAAAAAATCGGCCAGTAAAAAATTTCTCATAATGGATATATAGCCGATGCAAGGACATCGACTCTAGAACTAAGAAGCAAAGCCGATGCACGGCCATCGACTCTAGTATGTTTACACAAGAGCCACTTGCGGCTTGTTCGAGACGCGGATCTTCACCAGGTCCAGTTCAGCTGTGAGACCTTTTGCGTCCTCGAGGGAGTAAACAATGAGAGCTTCCTTAGCTCCCCTGAGCCGATTCTGGTGCCTGAACCTTCTCGTCGAGGATTTTCAACCCTTTGTGCCGGTTCAGCAGTGCTGTCAGAAGAAATATATCGGCTTTCGAGGGAAGAAAGGTGATCGGCTTTGGTGCATCCTCACCGATATTCTCGCCTTGACTAAGGCTCGGGGGGCAGCAGGCCTGGTAGATGCTCTGTTTAGGAGCCGATTGGGGTACCATCGGCTGATCCTTCGTCGCAACCTTCTTCACAAAATGATGAGTGCTCGAAGAAGACCATTGGGCCTGGTTGGAAGAATTCAAAGGCTCTCTTGAAGACTCCACATTATCCGCCAGATCTCAAGGTCATCAGTTGAAGAATTGGAGGATGGATCGTAAAGGACCGATGCGTCGCTATCGACTCATTAAGCATTTGCTAAGGGGACAGATCGGCAAAATCAGTATGAGGGGAAATCGGCTAAATTGGCTCAAAAGAAATCGGCAAAATCAAATTGGGGGAATTCTTCATTGATAAATAAGATTTCTTACATAAAGAGCTGATTGCTCTCAAAAGGAAGCACTAGGGGATACATTGCCCCGTCTACTACTACTGATCCTATGCTACTGGTCCTATCTACGGGCCGTTGCTGCCCTCGTCGTCGCCGTCGTCGCCGCTGTCGGCGCTACTCCCGGCGGGCTCGTCGTCGCTGCTCCAGCGACCGCCGACCGGGCCCTCATTGTCCTCATCCTCCTCGTCAGCGTCGTCGTCGTCGCTGTCGAAGTCACTAAGGTTCCCCGGCCAGGGACAGAAGCGTTTGGCCGGCGGCTCGTCGGAGGAGGTGTCGTCCTCCTCCTCCTCCTCCTCCTTCTCCTCCTCCTCCTCCTCGGGAGAGGTGAAGTCATCGCAGGAGAAGCGATCGTCGTCGCTCTCCTCCTCCGTTTCCCCGTCGGCGAGGAAGCGGAGGTCGCTTTCCCCGTCGGTCAAGGACTTGTCGTCCTCAGACCAGACGGAGAAGTCATGGCTAGACTCCTCCCCGGCCTCAATGGCGCGGCGGGTGTTGGCCGCGTGAACCTCCTCCGGGTTCGGCTCCGGCGTCGGCTCGCGGGAAGAGGAAGATTGGGTGGAAACATCCGATGAGACAAAGGAGGAAGAAGACATGGTGGCGCAGGAGGGCTTTTTGGAGTGCTAATGCGAAGGGGATGCGGAAGCAAACTGTTTGGAGCGGTTAAATAAAAGGGGATATAGTGGAAATTCAATGCCACAGCAGTTTCCGAGGAAGTGGTGCCTAAAAAGAAAAAAACTGCCAGGTCACGCGGAGAAGTTGAGAAGGTAAGGCATCATGATGAAGGATACTGCGACGGTTCTGCTCTGCCACGACATGACCCGACGAAGGAAAAGCAGAGTGATTTTGGAATTATCAATTCCAAAACCAGGGGGGCATGTGTTATCACCGGAATTTGACCGAGTCAGAGGTGGGCCGCGATCAAGATGGACTTGAAGAATTTACATAGAAGAAATACGTGAATCGGCCTGTTACACAAAGTTTGGGCTAGTTTGCCCGTGTATCTATAGTTAGTAGATCGCATCTTAGATTGCAAGATAGAGTTTAGCTCGTGCACGGTTGGGATTATTCCCACGTTAGAGAGTCCCCTGGACTATAAATATGTATCTAGGGTTTATGAAATAAACAACAACCAACGTTCACCACAAATCAATCTCGGCGCATCGCCAACTCCTTCGTCTCGAGGGTTTCTTCTGGTAAGCATCATGCTGCCCTTGCGATCTAGGCAGCATAAGCTTATATCGTTGTTCATGCGTTGCTCGTACTGAAGCCTTGTTGATGGCGAGCAACGTAGTTATCTTAGATATGTTAGGGTTAGCATTGTTCTTCATATCATATGCTGTCGTAGTGCAACCCTTGTACATCTAGCCGCCCTTACACCTATCTTAGGTGTAGGGGCGGCACCCCGCTTGATCATTATTTAGTAGATCCGATCCGTTACGGTTGCTCCTTGTTCTTCAAGGATTAGTTTAATATCTGCAATAGTTAGGCCTTACAAAGGGTTGGAGGATCCAGCGGCACGTAGGGTGTCGTTTGCTAGTCCCAGACAGGATGTTCCGGGGATCAACTTCGTGTTGGTTTTTAGGCCTTGTCTAGGATCGGCTTACGATCACCGTGCGTGGCCGCGAGGCCCAATCGTGAGTAGGATGATCCGATTATGCGGTGAAAACCCTAAATCGTCCTAGATCGCTTTAGCTTTATCTTGATCAAGCAGGACCACCATATATTCGTGCACCTCGTACGAATCATGGGTGGATCGGCTCCTTCAGCCGATTCACAGGATAACCTGAGAGCCGATCGAGGCTCGTATTTAATGTTTACGTGTATGCCATGCAGGAAACTAAGCAAGGCATCTCCATCACCTTCCTGACCAGGTATAGGTCAGGTGGCACGCCCTTGCACCAGCATCGGACGTGCGTACCAGAGGCTTTGCGGGCCGTCGCTCGGAGGGACCAGGGCCAGCCGCAGCCCTAAGTTGTTCCCGGCTCTACTGTGTTGCCCGTCGCTGCCCGCCGGTGGGTTTCTGACCGCAACAATACCATAATTAAGATATTGTTGATCAACATTTTGGCAAAGATCCGTCTTGGAAAAACATGCATTTTATTTATAAGAACGGAGGGAGTATACGGTATACCCATCAAGTAGTACTTTGGAATATGGACCGCTTACTCTAACTTAAGAAAACTTTCTTTGTAAATACTTTGGAAAGAATATAGAACAAACACGTTTTGGAAAGAATATGGACCGCTTACTCTAACTTAAAGTGGCGTGCACAAGTATCTGCAGCAAAGGACCCAAATTGAAAATCGAGGATTACAAAGACTCAATACATAATTCAATCACTGAAATATATGTAAGAGTGATGTTTTGGCTCTTGGGTGCATATGGTTCCTTTATTTTGAAATACATATTTTATAAATTTTGAAATGTTAAAAAATTTGAAACGAAGAACTCACGTGTTCATATTCACATGCTACATGCGCATAAAGTCCTTGCATGAAAAATTGACTTGTCGTTTGGGTTGTGTAAAATAGATAAAATTTAATGCTAAAAATAAGGCTTTTTGTGAATCATGTTTTGTGTTTTTTACATCGACCGTAAAAATATCGGTTTTTCATGAAACTGAACGAACGCACATAGATTATCGAGATGTACATGCGAATTATTATTTTTTTAATTAGAAACATGTTTTTTTGGTGGAGGTAGCATATGCACCCTGGGGACGAATTGAGTTCCTGCTATATGTTATTATGTACTCCCTCCATTCTGAAATATTCTACATTTTAGTTCCAAAATTTATTCTGAAATAGTCTACATTCTAACTTTTTGTGAACAATAACACTGAAAACGAAATGGTTTTGCTCTCTTTATTGGACGTTGTTATGTTCAATGTAGTTTTGATTGGTTATTAGCATATGCAAGTAGTACTAATAAATGTAATACTAGTTTGTCTCACTTTTTCTAGAATGTAAACTAAATCAGAATGGAGGGAGTAATCTACTAGAGGATCATCCACATGTGTTAAAGATATAATATGGAACCGTCTCTAGAGGGTTGCACAAAGAAAATAGGGCTCTCGCTAATCCAAAGGAGGGAGATATGACCATAGATTAGTCCAATTCGTAGCAATATCGATAACCCGTAGAGATAAATGAATTTAGTCATGTTAAAAACAATTATTTGATTAATCTAATATATCAGTCGTGCCCAACAATGCACTTCCGTATGGTGGTTCCTGATGTCCTGATGGAACAGGATACATGCAAATAGATAATCAACCACCTCACTATTGATGTCATCAACAATAATGGCTAAATTAAAATTTTAATATTGTTTATCACTTAAATTGTTGATCCGACAGACGATAAGTTTTCACAGCTGCGTTCATCTCGGTAATGGCTTTGAAACAAGTTTCTATCTTGCTATGTTTTGACAAAAAGAACCCGGTGATTGTAGTTACCATGTTATAGTACAATGGGTAATAGATTAAAGTGAGCAGGCATGGAGGACCATGACCCCCAAATAATATAAGGTATATTGATAACGTGTTATCAATAAATTGGGCGGGGAAGACCCCCTCTTTTTAAATAAAAATAAAAATAAAATGATAAATGCTACTGTAGCAACAGTAAAAATCTGCATGTATCCTGGCGTGCATGCCAAGAAGGACAAGCATGAAGACTTCAAGCATACAAGGCGTGCCCGAGAAGATTACCACGAATGCGTGCTCTCCTGTAGCACCAATAATATGGTCGGTACTGTACCGCACAGTATCACCAATTATATGGTCGGTACTGTATCACACAGTATCACCAATTATATGGTCAATACTGTATCACACAGTATGACCAATAATATGGCAAATACTGTGACACCAACCGTTTCCACGTGGTGCCATGAAGAGAAGCGCCGAGAAGGGCCACGAAGGGGTGCTGGAGGCTTCTCTTCCCCCTATAAAAGGGGAGCCAAGCCTCAGAAGAAGGGCAGGAACCAGCAGAGGAAGGAACCAGCATCCAGAAGCAACCCAGCAAGCAATAGCTCAAGAAAGTAGTAGTAGTAGTAGTTCATCCACCACCTTGTAATAAATCCATTAGATTGAAGGCGCTTATATCCAGAAGCTTGTAAGGTAATTTCCCATTCTTGTGTAAGCCCGTCGGGGGTTCCCCGAAAGGGAAACCCGTATGTAAATTATATTGTGGAAATGAAGTAGTTCTGTGTGTTTTCCTTGATCTTTTTATCATGTTCATATGGGATAGGTTTTTATGCTAGGGATCCTATAGGAGAAACCTCTGCGTGTAGTTCTCTGTTAAGCCATGCATGTGGCGTTAGAACGAGAACCGAAGCCGTAGAGAAGTGTTCCCTTCGGATGGAACTGCCTGGGAAGACGATAAAAATCAACCCATATAAATTTGGCTAAAAACATCTAGGGAAAGAAACTTAGCTGCTTCTGAAGCAATACAATGATAAATACGGGGAGTACTGAGTAGGACTTACACACCACTGCGCACACCGCCGAAAGTACTGTTGGCCTCGCCAGCCTCCAAGATCCTGCAAAAACCCATAAAATAATCTTAACATTTAATAAATTTTAATCAGTTTATTTTAATTTCGAAATTATTAGTAAATTAATCGTAATCTGTGTATATTGGTATCAGAGCCAGTGTTCAATCATTGAAAGGTTAAAGTATCTAAATTTAGAAGTTAGCACAGGAAAGGTAGTAAAATCCAAAGATAATATTGACATAAGGTGTAGAATAAATCCGTCGGAAGATCATACCTGGCATACTTCCCATAGCCGATTAAATATTGTTGTTGATCTGATATATAACTTTTTCATATCTTGGGGAAAAAGGCAAGAAAATTTAGACCAAAAATTAGAAAGTTTATTGAAAGAATATCAAAAACTCATTGAAAGATTTTCAGGTTTAAACAATAAAGTTGATATAGCTTTGCATAAGCTAGAAGAAGCAAAAACAAGACAGAACACGGTCTGTAGGAATAACGATTATATTAAAAAAGAAGTGTTATCCATTGGGAAAAGTATAGGGGTTTGTCTGAATAAAAACAAAGACCTATTCACAGGTGCTGAAACAAGACAAGATATTCTTAAAATTGAAGAATTAGTGCAAGAAGTAAAGAATTTGATCCTTTCATAATTTGCATGACCAAATATAACCAAGCCTTAAACGAAGTAGCAAAATATTTAACACCTCCTATTGGTTTTTCTGATCACGAATCACCAAAAGAAGACTCCAAAATAATCATAAAACATAATAACACAATCATCCAGTTATTACTTCAGACTTTAGAAAAGCTAAATAGTGTGCAGAAAAACAAAGAGATTGTGCTAGCCTCATCTGGTTTAGTAACATCATCGAGAAATATCAATTCAGAAAAATGGATATATCTAAAAACCTCGCTAGAAGAGACAGAAACCTCCAGTTTATAAGACAAGACTCAAAGCCGTTGTCAATAAAACATAGATTATCATGCAGTACAGCTGATGATGTTAATAATTTAGAAGAAGTTATAGACCTTGAAAGAGATCTAGAAAGGTATCAGAAAGATACGCTAAGAAAAATAAAACCACAACAAGTATATCATATGGGTATGTTTGAAAGTAGACGCAATCTATATAGAATATCCAGAGAAGTAGAGTTAAGTGTAATAACTCATCCAGTAGACTTGAGAATTGTAAGCAAGAATATTGAAGGTGAACTCAAATATTGTGGGTATAAATATATTCATCAAGGTATGTATATTATAGGGGTCAAAGGAATGACAAGAAAGAAAATAGGAGCAAAGGTCTTAATAACGCTATTAGACAAAAGATGGGATTCAGTAGATAAAGCAGCTTTAGGCTTCATGGAAGGATATGAATGAAAATATGTTAATAACATATATAGCTCCAGATCTAATAATGCCTATAAGGGAATTTATTGAAAAAATGAGTATTGGGTTTCAGACTAAAGGATATGAAGACTTTAGAGGAACCAACTTGTTAGTAAGCATTGAATTTATAGGAAGACTCACAAATAAAAGTAGCTCTAGATACAGAGTAAATGTAAATGATGTAATCGAAAATATGCAATTAAAAGGTATAAAATTCATGAGTCCCCTTACAATCGGCTCAGAGGAAAGAGCTGGAGAAGAATGGAATATAGGTGAACTAGTAGAAAGAAAGGAATTAAAACAACCACAAGCTTACATAAGCTATCAAAACTGCGAAGGAAGTAGTAGCATTAGGTTTACAAATTATAAATCTGCATCTGTAGAAGAGACAGAATCCCTCATGCTAGATGCCCAGAATTAGTGACAACCATAGATGATAGTAAAGCCGAAGTCTCTACAGACATGTCAGGAATAAAGAAATTACATAACCAATTAGCATTTAATATTGAATCATACATAAATGGCACAAAATATATAATAGATGAAATCACAATCGGGGATTTGTCGGTAATAAACAATGACATGATCCTAGGTTTACAATTCCTACAGCAGTCCTTACAAACCACTATAATACATGAAGATGGAGTTACCTTTATTCCTCACAAAGATAATGTTCCATACATATCTGAGGCTCGAAAGCAAAGAAAATCTTTACAAAATGGAGAAATAACTAAGGAAGACGAGGAATACTTTTCTAGCGATGACACTCCTGAAACTTGCAAGGAAGATAAAATTAGTAACACCATAGAAGAATATTTCATAGAAAATGCATGCACAGAATGCATAGGTTTACAATCATTCTCACCAAATTGGTATAGAGATATAAAATCTAAACAAGATATAAATAAAATTGTGCAAAGACTAGAAGACATACAAATAATTGGGGAGATACCAATGAAGCATTGGGATAAGAATTCCATAGTCTGCAAAATAAATATTATAAACCCTGACTACATAATCAAGACAAGACCAATAGAAGCTACTCCCAAAGATATAGAAGAGTTTAAAATGCATATCGAACAATTAATAAAATTAAAAGCAATTAGAGAAAGTAGAAGTCCTCATCGGTCAGCTGCATTTATAGTTAGAAACCATGCTGAAGAAGTTAGAGGAAAGTCTAGAATGGTTATTAATTACAAAAGACTTAATGATAACACAGTAGATGATGCATTCAATATACCCAATAAGCAGGAATGGATAAATAGAATACAAGGAAGCAAATATTTCTCTAAGTTTGATCTAAAAGCCGGTTTACGGCAAGTGAAAATGGCGGAAGAATCTATTCCATGGACAGCTTTTACCTGTCCTCAAGGACATTATGAATGGCTAGTTATGCCGTTAGGTTTAAAGAATGCACCTGCATTATTTCAAAGAAAAATGCAAAACATATTTAATGAAAATCAAGCTTTTATATTAGTTTATGCAGATGATTTACTTGTTTTCTCAAAATCCTATAAAGAGCATATTGCTCATCTTGAAACTTTCTTCAGGAAAGTAGAACAGACTGGGTTAATACTATCCAAAAAGAAAATGGAAATTTGCAAAGAAAAAATCAATTTTCTTGGACACGAAATAGGAGAAGGAAAGATATATCTACAAGAGCATATAGCCAGAAAAATATTACAATTTCCATATACTATGAATGACAAAAAGATTCTACAACAATTTCTAGGAATTGTGAACTATGCAAGGAATTATATAGATAACTTAGCAAAACTTGCTGGTCCACTATATGCAAAACTAAGGAAAAATGGCCAGAAATATTTTAATTCTGAAGATATAAAGCTCGTAAAAGCTATAAAAGAAAAGGTTAAATATTTGAAGCCTTTAGAATTACCACTAGATGATAATTACTTAATCATTGAAGCAGATGCCTCTCAAGAAGGATGGGGTGCTATATTGAAGCAAAAACCTAATAAATTTTCTGCAAAGACAGAAGAGAAAATATGCAGATATGCCTCAGGAAGCTATAAACTAAAGACAGTAAATAACATTGATAGAGAAATCCTTGCAATAGTCCATGCAATCAATGCATTTAGACTATATTTAGGATTTAAAGAATTCACAGATCTGAACTGATCGTGAAGCAATATGCGAGATATTATAATCAAATCAATAGCAAGAAAAGTTCAACTAGAAGATGGGTTCTATTTGAAGATATAATAACTGGGAATGGATATAAGGTTGTTTTTGAACATATTAAAGGAAAAGATAACTGTTTACCTGACATATTCTCTCATTCATCAATTTTGCAGAAATGAAGAGAGGAATGAACTTCAATGGAATGGAAACATTCTCATTTGGAGCTGAAAATAAACTACGAATATTCCCTCCAAATTCATACAAATTCAAGCCGAAGGATCACATTGTCCTCGATGATATGCAAGAATGCATATTGGACAATTTATGGTACCAATATAATAACAAAAAAGATGAGAAGGGATATTTTCTATCAATCCTAAATAGCCTTTCTGAATATTTTAATATGATTAATGGGAAAATACCCTCACCAGAAAATATTGAAATACCAGAGGTAAAACCATTATACATCCTATATGATGGAAAGACACCTGGAATTTATACCACATTCGAAAAAATAATTGAAGCAAAAGCGACAGCAAAATATACAGGAGGAGCATCCTGGAAGAAATATACTAATATTGAAGAAGCATTATCTCTCGCAAGAACAATGATAGGAATAAATTACTATATAGAGCCTGAAGCAAAAGAATATATTAATAAACAAAAACTGGCTCAAAGTAAAATAGCCTCAAAACAGATACCTATCAAAAAGACAATAGAAGAAGGCCAAACTTCTTCAAAGAAACCAGAAGGCCAAACTTCTTCTAAGAAGCCAAAAGAAGACGAATTGCAAAAATATGGTTCATATAAGCAATGCCTCATACAGGGTGTTGATCCATTGGATGGAGAATATATAGACCAAAAAATAGATGAGAAAATGGAAGATGCAAGGAATTCAATCATATCAGAAATAAAAGAACAAGTTCTAAGAGAAGTACGAGTCGAAGTTACTGAAAATTTTTATGAATTGAAGACACAGTATGACGAAAAATTTAAAAACTTTGAGGAAGATTATTTCCTAAAATTTGATAGCAAGACCGATGATATAATGGAAGATTCACAACCACCAGAATAAGTCTGAGATATTTATTAAATGTTAAGATTATTTTCTGGATTTTTGCAGGATCTTGGAGGCTGGCGAGGCCAACAGTACTTTCGGCGGTGTGCGCAGTGGTGTGTAAGTCCTACTCAGTACTCCCCGTATTTATCATTGTATTGCTTCAGAAGCAGCTAAGTTTCTTTCCCTAGATGTTTTTAGCCAAATTTATATGGGTTGATTTTTATCGTCTTCCCAAGCAGTTCCACCCGAAGGGAATACTTCTCTACGGCTTCGGTTCTCGTTCTAACGCCACATGCAGGGCTTAACAGAGAACTACATGCAGAGGTTTCTCCTATAGGATCCCTAGCATAAAAATCTATCCCATATGAACATGATAAAAAGATCAAGGGAAACACAAAACTACTTCATTTCCATAATATAATTTACATACGGGTTTCCCTTTCGGGGAACCCCCAACGGGCTTACACAAGAACGGGAAATTACCTTACAAGCTTCTGGATACAAGCGCCTTCAATCTAATGGATTTATTACAAGGTGGTGGATGAACTACTACTACTACTACTTTCTTGAGCTATTGCTTGCTGGGTTGCTTCTGGATGCTGGTTCCTTCCTCTCGCTGGTTCCTCGCCCTTCTTCGAGGCTTGGCTCCCCTTTTATAGGGGAAGAGAAGCCTCCCAGCACCCCTTCGTGGCCCTTCTCGGCGCTTCTCTTCATGGCACCACGTGGAAACGGTTGGTGTCACAGTATTTGCCATATTATTGGTCATACTGTGTGATACAGTATTGGCCATATAATTGGTGATACTGTGTGATACAGTACCGATCATATAATTGGTGCTACAGGAGAGCACGCATTCGTGGTAATCTTCTCGGGCACGCCTTGTATGCTTGAAGTCTTCATGCTTGTCCTTCTTGGCATGCACGCCAGGATACATGCAGTTTTTTTTTTTTTGCTACAGTGGAATTTTTACTGTTGCTACAGTAGCATTTATCATTTTATTTTTATTTTTTATTTTTATTTAAAAAGGGGGGGTCTTCCCCGCCCAATTTATTGATAACACGTTATCAATATACCTTATATTATTTGGGGGTCATGGTTCTCCATGCCCGAAGTATTGATATACATATCAATATCTCAGACTTATTCTGGTGGTTGTGAATCTTCCATTATATCATCGGTCTTGCTATCAAATTTTAGGAAATAATCTTCCTCAAAGTTTTTAAATTTTTCGTCATACTGTGTCTTCAATTCATAAAAATTTTCGATAACTTCGACTCGTACTTCTCTTAGAACTTGTTCTTTTATTTCTGATATGATTGAATTCCTTGCATCTTCCATTTTCTCATCTATTTTTTGGTCTATATATTCTCCATCCAATGGATCAACACCCTGTATGAGGCATTGCTTATATGAACCATATTTTTGCAATTCTTCTTCTTTTGGCTTCTTAGAAGAAGTTTGGCCTTCTGGTTTCTTTGAAGAAGTTTGGCCTTCTTCTATTGTCTTTTTGATAGGTATCTGTTTTGAGGCTATTTTACTTTGAGCCAGTTTTTGTTTATTAATATATTCTTTTGCTTCAGGCTCTATATAGTAATTTATTCCTATCATTGTTCTTGCGAGAGATAATGCTTCTTCAATATTAGTATATTTCTTCCAGGATGCTCCTCCTGTATATTTTGCTGCTGCTTTTGCTTCAATTATTTTTTCGAATGTGGTATAAATTCCAGGTGTCTTTCCATCATATAGGATGTATAATGGTTTTACCTCTGGTATTTCAATATTTTCTGGTGAGGGTATTTTCCCATTAATCATATTAAAATATTCAGAAAGGCTATTTAGGATTGATAGAAAATATCCCTTCTCATCTCTTTTGTTATTATATTGGTACCATAAATTGTCCAATATGCATTCTTGCATATCATCGAGGACAATGTGATCCTTCGGCTTGAATTTGTATGAATTTGGAGGGAATATTCGTAGTTTATTTTCAGCTCCAAATGAGAATGTTTCCATTCCATTGAAGTTCATTCCTCTCTTCATTTCTGCAAAATTGATGAACGAGAGAATATATCAGGTAAACATTTATCTTTTCCTTTAATATGTTCAAAAACAACCTTATATCCATTCCCAGTTATTATATCTTCAAATAGAACCCATCTTCTAGTTGAACTTTTCTTGCTATTGATTTGATTATTATATCTGCATATTGCTTCACAGTCAGTTCGTACTGTGAATTCTTTAAATCCTAAATATAGTCTAAATGCATTGATTGCATGGACTATTGCAAGGATTTCTCTATCAATGTTATTTACTGTCTTTAGTTTATAGCTTCCTGAGGCATATCTGCATATTTTCTCTTCTGTCTTTGCAGAAAATTTATTAGGTTTTTGCTTCAATATAGCACCCCATCCTTCTTGAGAGACATCTGTTTCAATGATTAAGTAATTATCATCTAGTGGTAATTCTAAAGGCTTCAAATATTTAACCTTTTCTTTTATAGCTTTTACGAGCTTTATATCTTCAGAATTAAAATATTTCTGGCCATTTTTCCTTAGTTTTGCATATAGTGGACCAGCAAGTTTTGCTAAGTTATCTATATAATTCCTTGCATAGTTCACAATTCCTAGAAATTGTTGTAGAATCTTTTTGTCATTCATAGTATATGGAAATTGTAATATTTTTCTGGCTATATGCTCTTGTAGATATATCTTTCCTTCTCCTATTTCGTGTCCAAGAAAATTGATTTTTTCTTTGCAAATTGCCATTTTATTTTTGGATAGTATTAACCCATTCTGTTCTACTTTCCTGAAGAAAGTTTCAAGATGAGCAATATGCTCTTTATAGGATTTTGAGAAAACAAGTAAATCATCTACATAAACTAATATAAAAGCTTGATTTTCATTAAATATGTTTTGCATTTTTCTTTGAAATAATGCAGGTGCATTCTTTAAACCTAACGGCATAACTAGCCATTCATAATGTCCTTGAGGACAGGTAAAAGCTGTCCATGGAATAGATTCTTCTGCCATTTTCACTTGCCAGAAACCGGCTTTTAGATCAAACTTAGAGAAATATTTGCTTCCTTGTATTCTATTTATCCATTCCTGCTTATTGGGTATATTGAATGCATCATCTATTGTGTTATCATTAAGTCTTTTGTAATTAATAACCATTCTAGACTTTCCTATAACTTCTTCAGCATGGTTTCTAACTATAAATGCAGCTGATCGATGAGGACTTCTACTTTCTCTAATTGCTTTTAATTTTATTAATTCTTCGATATGCATTTTAAACTCTTCTATATCTTTGGTAGTAGCTTCTATTGGTCCTGTCTTGATTATGTAGTCAGGGTTTATAATATTTATTTTGCAGACTATGGAATTCTTATCCCAATGCTTCATTTGTATCTCCCCAATTATTTTTATGTCTTCTAGTCTTTGCACAATTTTATTTATATCTTGTTTAGATTTTATATCTCTATACCAATTTGGTGAGAATGATTGTAAACCTATGCATTCTGTGCATGCATTTTCTATGAAATATTCTTCTATGGTGTTACTAATTTTATCTTCCTTGCAAGTTTCAGGAGTGTCATCGCTAGAAAAGTATTCCTCGTCTTCCTTAGTTATTTCTCCATTTTGTAAAGATTTTCTTTGCTTTCGATCCTCAGATATGTATGGAACATTATCTTTGTGAGGAATAAAGGTAACTCCATCTTCATGTATTATAATGGTTTGTAAGGACTGCTGTAGGAATTGTAAACCTAGGATCATGTCATTGTTTATTACTGACAAATCCCTGATTGTGATTTCATCTATTATATATTTTGTGCCATTTATGTATGATTCAATATTAAATGCTAATTGGTTATGTAATTTCTTTATTCCTGACATGTCTATAGAGACTTCGGCTTTACTATCATCTATGGTTGTCACTAATTCTGGGCATCTAGCAAAAAACTTGTCATGGATGATGTTCTTAGTACAACCTGTGTCTAATAAAGCTAATATTTTATAAGAAATATTTGGCTTCAGTACTACTTTAATCGGGATTCTTATTCCTGACACTTCCTTAAATGGTAATCTTACTATATATTTATTTCCAAAACTAGTTAACGCATCTTTGAGTTGGATTAGCATGTCTCCATTTTGCTCTTTTACTGTTGTCATTTGATCTTTTAGTTCAGTGTTTTTGGAAGCATTCTCTTCATGAGCTTTATCTTTACCTTTATTTTCTGACTTACCTTTTAACTCCTCTAATTGTACTTCTAGCTTATTAATCCTATTTTCTAAATTTCTAACTCTGCAAGATAGTATTTCATCTTCTGGTTCATATTCTAACTCTTGTCTTGATTCTTGATTCTTAGCTTTTAAACAAGAGGCACAAGCCTGTTTTAAACATATGTTATAAGTAGACCTATTTTCTTGACTTGGGTAATATATACAGAAAGCACATTTTATATTATAATCTCCTTTACCTCTGATCCAGTCATATTTACAGTCTACTTGGTTCATCATTTCAATTTTTAATCCTGCCAATTCATCTATTAAATCTAACTCATCTTCACTTGATTCTTCTTCTAACTTTTGATTTTCTACTTCATCTGTTTCTATAATTGAATATATTGACTCATCATCTTTTATTTCATCATCGCAAACCAGTATATTTTCATTGACACTATCTATGATTAGAACTTTCTCTTGCTCTTCATATTTACTAGAGTATCTTTTCTGGTCTTTATTAGGGCAAGTTCTACTTAGATGGTCAGGCGAGTTACATATGAAGCACCTGCATGTCTTATCGTATGATTTTACGGGATCATATCTTCTTACATTCCTTTTATGTAAGAAAGGGGCTCTATTATCTGACCTTCTTAAGAAATATCTTCTCTTGGTTCTAAAATTTCTATTATCCCTTCGCTGAGGTTTATAATATTTTTTATTTTTGTACCGTTCTTGTCCATATCTTAATGGTATTTGGACAATGTTATTGCAGAAATTGTAATCTGATCTTTTCATAGATCTTTGAGCTTGAATATTTGTACATATTTTTCTTAGCTTTTTGAAAACGAATGTTATGGCTTGGGATATATTTAAATCTAATCCCACTGTTTCTTTCTTATATTCCTCAAATATTATCGATCCTAAAGGATCGGGTAATTTATTAAAATATCTTTCAACTACTCCTACATTATAACCTTGTTTAGCAGTGGTAGCATTATATAAGTAATGCTGAGAGAACTCTTTGATACCTTTCCAACTCGTTAGCATTAATTTTTCTATTTCTCTTAACCTTTCATTTTGCAAAGCGGTTTCTCCTAATTCTGGATCTTCTGCTATAATTATAGTTGATATAATATTTGCAAAATTGTTTGGGTTACTTCCAGCCCTTTTTAATTCTGCATAACTAGCTGGAAATGTTTCTACCCATTGTTCCCATAAAACTTTTGCAGATTCTCCTAAAAATGTTTCGAGATATGTCAGCATATCTTCTACCTTAGATCCTATATTATGCTGGTTTTGTATGTATTTTTGAACTATTAATCATTTCCAGATACTGAGTATATTTGGCCAATCTATTGGATCATGGGCTGCTAAATTTAATATTGCACCATCATATTTGGTGTTTTGAAATTGTACTGGCTTTTCGAAATCTCTTCTCTTGCTACCCATATATTTATATTGTCCGGGAATGTAAGATGGTTGAAAATCATCTTTCTCTGGAGGCCATTGTCCCGTGAGGCCTACTAGGTCTTTCTTGTGGACCATCTTGCCTTACTGAAGTTGAACTGTCTCCATAGCTATAGTCAGATCTTTTTCTTTTGCTATTGTCTACTTCCATTGCTTCTATTGCGTTTTCTAAATTATGTAGTCCAACATCATCTAGAGAATTTATGAAGTCATTATATTCCTCAGAGGCATCAAAATAATCTTCATCTATCATCATTTCTCTCATTAACTCTTCTTCTTCTTCATAACTCTCTGTTAAAAATTTATTATTTATATCCCATTGATCTTCTTCACTTATGGCTTTATTTTTATGACTTTGATCAATATTTTTGTTTATATCTTCAACTTTTGATGCTATGTTATTATTTACCTTTGGTGAGCTATTTGTGGCTGTTTCTTTCTCTTTTTTAAATTTCTTTAGCCTTGCAATTTCTCTTATGAAAAACAACTCTTTGTCTCTTATCTTAGGCCAATCTTTTATCATAGAATTGCTATACTCCCATTCTATATGTTTTAATTTTTGTTCATAATGATTTATTTCATTATTTAAATCTGTTCTTTCCATGCATTCTATTGTATCTTTGCTCTTATTGTCACTAGATTCTAGTTCTGACATGAGGGATTCTGTGTCTTCTACAGATCCAGATTTATAATTTGTAAAAATAATGCTACTACTTCCTTCGCAGTTTTAATAGCTTATGTAAGCTTGTGGTTGTTTTAATTCCTTTATTTCTACTAGTTCACCTATATTCCATTCTTCTCCAGCTCTTTCCTCAGAGCCGATTGTAAGGGGACTCATGAATTTTATACATTTTGATTGCATATTTTTGATTACATCATTTACATTTACTCTGTATCTAGAGCTACTTTTATTTGTGAGTCTTCCTATAAATTCAATGCTTACTAACAAGTTGGTTCCTCTAAAGTCTTCATATCCTTTAGTCTGAAACCCAATACTCTTTTTTTCAATAAATTCCCTTATTGGCATTATTAGATCTGGAGCTATATATGTTATTAACATATTTTCATTCATATCTCCTTCCATGAAGCCTAAAGCTGCTTTATCTACTGAATCCCATCTTTTGTCTAATAGCATTATTAAGACCTTTGCTCCTATTTTGTTTCTTGTCATTCCTTTGACCCCTATAATATACATACCTTGATGAATATATTTATACCCACAATATTTGAGTTCACCTTCAATATTCTTGCTTACAATTCTCAAGTCTACTGGATGAGTTATTACACTTAACTCTACTTCTCTGGATATTCTATATAGATTGCTGATGGCGTGTAACTCACACGTTCGTTGGGAACACCAAGAGGAAGGTATGATGCGCACAGCAGCAAGTTTTCCCTCAGAAAGAAACCAAGGTTTATTGAACCAGGAGGAGCCAAGAAGCACGTTGAAGGTTGATGGCGGCGGGATGTAGTGCGGCGCAACACCGGGGATTCCGGCGCCAACGTGGAACCTGCACAACACAACCAAAGTACTTTGCCCCAACGAAACGAGTGAGGTTGTCAATCTCACCGGCTTGCTGTAACAAAGGATTAACCGTATTGTGTGGAAGATGATTGTTTGCGAGAAAACAGTAGAACGAGTATTGCGATAGATTGTATTTCGATAAAGAGAATTGGACCGGGGTCCACAGTTCACTAGAGGTCTCTCTCCCATAAGACGAACAGCATGTTGGGTGAACAAATTACAGTTGGGCAATTGACAAATAAAAAGAGCATGACCATGCACATACATATCATGATGAGTATAGTGAGATTTAATTGGGCATTACGACAAAGTACATAGACCGCCATCCAACTGCATCTATGCCTAAAAAGTCCACCTTCGAGGTTATCATCCGAACCCCCTCCGAGTATTAAGTTGCAAAGCAACGGACAATTGCATTAAGTATGGTGCGTAATGTAATCAACAACTACATCCTTAGACATAGCATCAATGTTTTATCCCTAGTGGCAACGAGCACAACACAACCTTAGAACTTTCTGTCACTCGTCCCGAGTGTCAATGCGGGCATGAACCCACTATCGAGCATAAGTACTCCCTCTTGGAGTTACAAGCATCTACTTGGCCGGAGCATCTACTAGTAACGGAAAGCATGCAAGATCATAAACAACACGTAGATATAACTTTGATAATCAACATAACAAGTATTCTCTATTCATCGGATCCCAACAAACGCAACATATAGAATTACGGATAGATGATCTTGATCATGTTAGGCAGCTCACAAGATCCGACAATGATAGCACAATGGGGAGAAGACAACCATCTAGCTACTGCTATGGACCCATAGTCCAGGGGTAGACTACTCACACATCACACCGGAGGCGACCATGGCGGCGTAGAGTCCTCCAGGAGATGATTCCCCTCTCCGGCAGGGTGCCGGAGGCAATCTCCTGGATCCCCCGAGATGGGATCAGCGTTGGCGGCGTCTCTGGAAGGTTTTCCGTATCGTGGCTCTCGGTACTGGGGGTTTCGTCACGGAGGCTTTAAGTAGGCGGAAGGGCAAGTCAGGAGGGGGCACAGGGGCCCCACACCATAGGCCGGCGCGGCCAGGGGTGGGGCCGCGCCACCCTAGGGTTTGGCCACCCCGTGGCCCCTCTTCGTCTCGTCTTCGGACTTCTGGAAGCTTCGTGGAAAAATAGGCCCCTGGGCTTTGATTTCGTCCAATTCCGAGAATATTTCCTTACTACGATTTCTGAAACCAAAAACAGCAGAAAATAGCAACCGGCACTTCGGCATCTTGTTAATAGGTTAGTTCCGGAAAATGCACGAATATGACATAAAGTGTGCATAAAACATGTAGATAACATCAATAATGTGGCATGGAACATAAGAAATTATCGATACGTCGGAGACGTATCAGCATCCCCAAGCTTAGTTCTGCTCGTCCCGAGCAGGTAAAACGATAACACAGATAATTTCTGGAGTGACATGCCATCATAATCTTGATCATACTATTTGTAAAGCATATGTAGTGAATGCAGCGATCAAAATAATGTATATGACATGAGTAAACAAGTGAATCATAAAGCAAAGACTTTTCATGAATAGCACTTCAAGACAAGCATCAATAAGTCTTGCATAAGAGTTAACTCATAAAGCAATAATTCAAAGTAAAGGCATTGAAGCAACACAAAAGAAGATTAAGTTTCAGCGGTTGCTTTCAACTTGTAACATGTATATCTCATGGATATTGTCAACATAGAGTAATATAATGAGTGCAATAAGCAAGTATGTAGGAATCAATGCACAGTTCACACAAGTGTTTGCTTCTTGAGGTGGAGAGAAATGGGTGAACTGACTCAACATTGAAAGTAAAAGAATGGTCCTCCATAGAGGAAAAGCATCGATTGCTATATTTGTGCTAGAGCTTTGATTTTGAAAACATGAAACAATTTTGTCAACGGTAGTAATAAAGCATATGCATCATGTAAATTATATCTTATAAGTTGCAAGCCTCATGCATAGTGTACTAATAGTGCCCGCACCTTGTCCTAATTAGCTTGGACTACCGGATCATCACAATGCACACTGTTTTAACCAGGTGTCACAAAGGGGTACCTCTATGCCGCCTGTACAAAGGTCTAAGGAGAAAGCTCGCATTGGATTTCTCGCTATTGATTATTCTTCAACTTAGACATCCATACCGGGACAACATAGACAACAGATAATGGACTCCTCTTTTATGCATAAGCATGTAACAACAATTAATAATTTTCTCATTTGAGATTTGAGGATATATGTCCAAAACTGAAACTTCCACCATGGATCATGGCTTTAGTTAGCGGCCCAATGTTCTTCTCTAACATATGCATGCTTAACCATAAGGTGGTAGATCTCTCTTACTTCAGACAAGACGGACATGCATAGCAACTCACATGAAATTCAACAAAGAGTAGTTGATGGCGTCCCCAGTGAACATGGTTATCGCACAACAAGCAACTTAATAAGAGATAAAGTGCATAATTACATATTCAATACCACAATAGTTTTTAAGCTATTTGTCCCATGAGCTATATATTGCAAAGGTGAATGATGGAATTTTAAAGGTAGCACTCAAGCAATTTACTTTGGAATGGCGGAAAATACCATGTAGTAGGTAGGTATGGTGGACACAAATGGCATAGTGGTTGGCTCAAATATTTTGGATGCATGAGAAGTATTCCCTCTCGATACAAGGTTTAGGCTAGCAAGGCTTATTTGAAACAAACACAAGGATGAACCGGTGCAGCAAAACTCACATAAAAGACATATTGAAAACATTATAAGACTCTACACCGTCTTCCTTGTTGTTCAAACTCAATACTAGAAATTATCTAGACCTTAGAGAAACCAAATATGCAAACCAAATTTTAGCATGCTCTATGTATTTCTTCATTAATTAGTGCAAAGCATATGATGCAAGAGCTTAATCATGAGAACAACAATTGCCAAGTATCACATTACCCAAGACATTTATAGCAATTACGACATGTATCATTTTCCAATTCCAACCATATAACAATTTAACGAAGGAGAAACTTCGCCATGAATACTATGAGTAGAAACCAAGGACATACTTGTCCATATGCTACAGCGGAGCGTGTCTCTCTCCCATAAGGTGAATGCTAGGATCCATTTTATTCAAACAAAACAAAAAACAAAAACAAACCGACGCTCCAAGCAAAAGCACATAAGATGTGATGGAATAAAAATATAGTTTCAGGGGAGGAACCTGATAATGTTGTTGATGAAGAAGGGGATGCCTTGGGCATCCCCAAGCTTAAACGCTTGAGTCTTCTTAATATATGCAGGGGTGAACCACCGGGGCATCCCCAAGCTTAGAGCTTTCACTCTCCTTGATCATGTTGCATCATACTCCTCTCTTGATCCTTGAAAACTTCCTCCACACCAAACTCGAAACAACTCATTAGAGGGTTAGTGCACAATATAAATTGACATATTCAGAGGTGACACAATCATTCTTAACACTTCTGGACATTGCATAATGCTACTGGACATTAGTGGATCAAAGAAATTCATCCAACATAGCAAAAGAGGCAATGCGAAATAAAAGACAGAATCTGTCAAAACAGAACAGTTCGTATTGACGAATTTTAAAATGGCACCAGACTTGCTCAAATGAAAATGCTCAAATTGAATGAAAGTTGCGTACATATCTGAGGATCATGCACGTAAATTGGCTTAATTTTCTGAGCTACCTACAGGGAGGTAGACCCAGATTCGTGACAGCAAAGAAATCTGGAACTGTGCAGTAATCCAAATCTAGTACTTACTTTTCTATCAACGGCTTAACTTGGCACAACAAAACACAAAACTAAGATAAGGAGAGGTTGCTACAGTAGTAAACAACTTCCAAGACACAAAATAAAAACAAAGTACTGTAGGTAAAAACATGGGTTGTCTCCCATAAGCGCTTTTCTTTAACGCCTTTCAGCTAGGCGCGAAAGTGTGTATCAAGTATTATCAAGAGACGAAGTGTCAACATCATAATTTGTTCTCATAATGGAATCAAAAGGTACCTTCATTCTCTTTCTAGGGAAGTGTTCCATACCTTTCTTGAGAGGAACTTGATATTTTATATTACCTTCCCTCATATCAATAATAGCACCAACAGTTCGAAGAAAAGGTCTTCCCAATATAATGGGACAAGATGCATTGCATTCAATATCCAAGACAACAAAATCAACGGGAACAAGTTTATTGTTAACGGTAATGCGAACATTATCAACTTTACCCAAAGGTTTCTTTGTAGAATGATCAGCAAGATTAACATCCAAATAACAATTTTTCAGCGGTGGCAAGTCAAGCATATTATAAATTTTCTTAGGCATAACAGAAATACTTGCACCAAGATCACATAAAGCATTACAATCAAAATCTTTAACCTTCATCTTAATGATGGGCTCCCAACCATCCTCTAGCTTTTTAGGAATAGAGGCTTTGCGCTCTAGTTTCTCTTCTCTAGCTTTAATGAGAGCATTTGTAGTATGATGTGTGAAAGCCAAATTTATAGCACTAGCATTAGGACTTTTAGCAAGTTTTTGCAAGAACTTTATAACTTCAGAGATGTGGCAATCATCAAAATTCAAACCATTATAATCTAAAGCAATGGGATCATCATCCCCAATGTTGGAAAAAATTTCAGCAGCTTTATCACGAGCGGTTTCGTAGAGTTTTAGCAGTTTCAGGCAGTTTTTCGCGCTTTGCATTAGAAGTGGAAACATTGCTAACACCAATTCTTTTATTAGTATTAGTAGGAGGTGCAGCAACATGTGTAGCATTAACATTACTAGTGCTGGTAATAGTACAAACTTTAGCTACATTCTTCTCTTTAGCTAGTTTTTCATTTTCTTCTCTATCCCACCTAGCACGCAGTTCAGCCATTAATCTTATATTCTCATTAATTCTAACTTGGATGGCATTTGCTGTAGTAACAATCTTATTATGATGATTCTCATTAGGCAAAACTTTTGATTTCAAAAGATCAAAATCAGCAGCAAGACTATCGACTTTAGAAGCAAGTATATCAATTTTCCCAAGCTTTTCTTCAACAGATTTGTTAAAAGCAGTTTGCGTACTAATAAATTCTTTAAGCATGGCTTCAAGTCCAGGGGTGAACTCCTATTATTGTTGTAAGAATTCCCATAAGAATTACCATAGCCGTTGCCATTATTATAAGGATATGGCCTATAGTTGTTACTAGAATTGTTCCGGTAAGCATTGTTGTTGAAATTATTATTTTTAATGAAGTTTACATCAACATGTTCTTCTTGTGCAACCAATGAAGCTAATGGAACATTATTAGGATCAATATTAGTCCTATCATTCACAAGCATAGACATAATAGCATCAATCTTATCACTCAAGGAAGAGGTTTCTTCGACAGAATTTACCTTCTTACCTTGTGGAGCTCTTTCCGTGTGCCATTCAGAGTAGTTGATCATCATATTATCAAGAAGCTTTGTTGCTTCACCAAGAGTGATGGACATAAAGGTACCTCCAGCAGCTGAATCCAATAAATTCCGTGAAGAAAAATTTAGTCCTGCATAGAAGGTTTGGATGATCATCCAAGTAGTCGATCCATGGGTTGGGCAATTTTTAACCAAAGATTTCATTCTTTCCCAAGCTTGAGCAACATGTTCAGTATCTAATTGTTTAAAATTCATTATGCTACTCCTCAAAGATATAATTTTAGCAGGGGGATAATATCTACCAATAAAAGCATCCTTGCATTTAGTCCATGAATCAATACTATTCTTAGGCGAGAGATAGCAACCAATCTTTAGCTCTTCCTCTTAATGAGAAAGGGAACAATTTTAGTTTAATAATATCACCATCTACATCTTTATATTTTTGCATTTCACATAGTTCAACAAAATTATTAAGATGGGCAGCAGCATCATCGGAACTAACACCGAGAAAATTGCTCTCGCATAACAAGATTCGATAAAGCGAGGTTTAATTTCAAAGAATTCTGCTGTAGTAGCAGGTGGAGCAATAGGTGTGCATAAGAAATCATTATTATTTGTGGTTGTGAAGTCACACAACTTAGTATTTTCAGCGTTGGCCATTTTAGCAACAGTAAATAAAGCAAACTAGATAAAGTAAATGCAAGTAAACTAATTTTTTTGTGTTTTTGATATAGCAAACAAAATAGCAAATAAAGTAAAACTAGCAACTAATTTTTTTTGTATTTTGATTTAGTGCAGCAAACAAAGTAGTAAATAAAACTAAGCAAGACAAAAACAAAGTAAAGAGATTGAGAAGTGGAGACTCCCCTTGCAGCGTGTCTTGATCTCCCCGGCAACGGCGCCAGAAAATATGCTTGATGGCGTGTAACTCACACGTTCGTTGGGAACCCCAAGAGGAAGGTATGATGCGCACAGCAGCAAGTTTTCCCTCGAAAAGAAACCAAGGTTTATCGAACCGGGAGGAGCCAAGAAGCACGTTGAAGGTTGATGGCGGCGGGATGTAGTGCGGCGCAACACCGGGGATTCCGGTGCCAACGTGGAACCTGCACAACACAACCAAAGTACTTTGCCCCAACGAAACGAGTGAGGTTGTCAATCTCACCGGCTTGCTGTAACAAAGGATTAACCGTATTGTGTGGAAGATGATTGTTTGCAGAAAACAGTAGAACAAGTATTGCCAGTAGATTGTATTTCAGTAAAGAGAATTGGACCGGGGTCCACAGTTCACTAGAGGTGTCTCTCCCATAAGACGAACAGCATGTTGGGTGAACAAATTATAGTTGGGCAATTGACAAATAAAAAGAGCATGACCATGCACATACATATCATGATGAGTATAGTGAGATTTAATTGGGCATTACGACAAAGTACATAGACCGCCATCCAACTGCATCTATGCCTAAAAAGTCCACCTTCAGGTTATCATCCGAACCCCCTCCGGTATTAAGTTGCAAAGCAACGGACAATTGCATTAAGTATGGTGCGTAATGTAATCAACAACTACATCCTTAGACATAGCATCAATGTTTTATCCCTAGTGGCAATAGCACAACACAACCTTAGAACTTTACGTCACTCTGTCCCAGGTGTCAATGCGGGCATGAACCCACTATCGAGCATAAGTACTCCCTCTTGGAGTTACAAGCATCTACTTGGCCAGAGCATCTACTAGTAACGGAAAGCATGCAAGATCATAAACAACACGTAGATATAACTTTGATAATCAACATAACAAGTATTCTCTATTCATCGGATCCCAACAAACGCAACATATAGAATTACGAGATAGATGATCTTGATCATGTTAGGCAGCTCACAAGATCCGACAATGATAGCACAATGGGGAGAAGACAACCATCTAGCTACTGCTATGGACCCATAGTCCAGGGGTAGACTACTCACACATCACACCGGAGGCGGCCATGGCGGCGTAGAGTCCTCCGGGAGATGATTCCCCTCTCCGGCAGGGTGCCGGAGGCGATCTCCTGGATCCCCGAGATGGGATCGGCGTTGGCGGCGTCTCTGGAAGGTTTTCCGTATCGTGGCTCTCGGTACTGGGGGTTTCGTCACGGAGGCTTTAAGTAGGCGGAAGGGCAAGTCAGGAGGGGGCACAGGGGCCCCACACCATAGGCCGGCGCGGCCAGGGGTGGGGCCGCGCCGCCCTAGGGTTTGGCCACCCCGTGGCCCCTATTCGTCTCGTCTTCGGACTTCTGGAAGCTTCGTGGAAAAATAGGCCCCTGGGCTTTGATTTCGTCCAATTCCGAGAATATTTCCTTACTAGGATTTCTGAAACCAAAAACAGCAGAAAACAACGAATCGGCACTTCGGCATCTTGTTAATAGGTTAGTTCCAGAAAATGCACGAATATGACATAAAGTGTGCATAAAACATGTAGATAACATCAATAATGTGGCATGGAACATAAGAAATTATCGATACGTCAGAGACGTATCAATTGCTTCTACTTTCAAACATACACATATGATATACTTGTTGTGGTTTTATTTTTCTTAGCGTATCTTTCTGATACCTTTCTAGATCTCTTTCAAGGTCTATAACTTCTTCTAAATTATTAACATCATCAGCTGTACTGCATGATAATCTATGTTTTATTGACAACGGCTTTGAGTCTTGTCTTATAAACTGGAGGTTTCTGTCTCTTCTAGCAAGGTTTTTATATATATCCATTTTTCTGAATTGATATTTCTCGACGATGTTACTAAACCAGATGAGGCTAGCACAATCTCTTTGTTTTTCTGCACACTATTTAGCTTTTCTAAAGTCTGAAGTAATAACTGGATGATTGTGTTATTTTGTTTTATGATTATTTTGGAGTCTTCTTTTGGTGATTCGTGATCAGAAAAACCAATAGGAGGTGTTAAATATTTTGCTACTTCGTTTAAGGATTGGTTATATTCGGTCATACAAATTATGAAAGGATCAAATTCTTTACTTCTTGCACTAATTCTTTAATTTTAAGAATATCTTGTCTTGTTTCAGCACCTGTGAATAGGTCTTTGTTTTTATTCAGACAAACCCCTATACTTTTCCCAATGGATAACACTTCTTCTTTAATATAATCGTTATTCCTACGGACCGTGTTCTGTCTTGTTTTTGCTTCTTCTAGCTTATGCAAAGCTATATCAACTTTATTGTTTAAACCTGAAAATCTTTCAATGAGTTTTTGATATTCTTTCAATAAACTTTCTAATTTTTGGTCTAAATTTTCTTGCCTTTTTCCCCAAGATATGAAAAAGTTATATATCAGATCAACAACAATATTTAACTGGCTATGGGAAGTATGCCAGGTATGATCTTCCGACGGATTTATTCTACACCTTATGTCAATATTATCTTTGGATTTTACTACCTTTCCTGTGCTAACTTCTAAATTTAGATACTTTAACCTTTCAATGATTGAACACTACCTCTGATACCAATATACACAGATTGCAATATACACAAAATTTATGTGGTATATATATATATATATATATATATATATATATATATATATATATTCATAGTACACGTATTGGTATAGTAGATATTGGTACTTTTTTAATAGACTTGGTCAAACTTTAAAATAATTTTCTTGCAGCAGAGCCAGCACGTCTTATAGTTTCGAACTGAGCATGTACATCATTATCTTGGCAGAGCCAAATAGAGAAAGGCAGAGAAATATGAAGATTAAAAAGAAGTGGGTTACGGATTGCCTTTTAGAACATCTTTTGCCCAGAGAACGTTACGAGCACTACTTGAGAGCATCTCTAGTGGATGGTCTAAAGCGTCGTCCAAACGAGTATACACGACCGTCGTCCAAGCGTCGTCCATAACGTCGTCTAAATATATACCGGATCCGGCCGCCGCCTCGCCATTTTAGGCGGATCTGGAGGCAAGGCGGCCACTCCGGGCACACGCACATGGGGCCTGTATTTGGGGGATATTGGTGGTGGATTTCTCGGCAAGGGAAAGTATAGGAGAAGGGGTGGTGGCCGGCAGCCTGTGGGGCAGAGGGGATGGCGCTGCTGCAGGGTTGTGATGGGGAGCGGGCTCTGCTCCGGTGGTGAAGTAGAGGCGGGTGTGGGTTGTGCATCGGTGGAGTAGACAAGAAGAAAAGAAAATGAAAACAGATAGCAGAGAGACGGTGGTGATGTGCTGCTAGCCTGCTACTACTTGTACATACATAGCATTTGATTTCCCTGCTATTTGTAGATACAGATGAAACCAAAGATAAAACTGCTCCTGCTAGTACTAAATTTTCTGTTGTTTATACAGAAAGTGTAAGAATTTTGATGCTGATACCTAATTCATTGATGGCTACTGAATTTCGTTGATGTTTGTATAGACACAAATAGAGATGAGGTGCTGGTACTACTGAATTTTTCCGTTTGAAATATAGTTGTTGAATGGTAGTTATAAGGTATTATAAAAATATATGAGAGAGAATATGGACGTCCTGAATATGGACGATCCACTGAAAAACGGAGGAATCTTTTTAGACCATTGTCTATATGGACATATAGACGCCCAAATTTAGACCATCCACTAGAGATGCTCTCAGCATGTGCAACTGTGTAAGGGATTCAAAGGGTTTCATGTAGCATGCAAAAAATAAATGAATTTTGTAGTGATTTCCCAGTCCATTCAGGATCAGTAGCTCCTATAAGGCAAACATTTTTGTAGTTCTGTCCATTAAGTAACATCATTGCTTCGCGGGAAATAGGAAAATAGGTGGATTATTTCCATCGCATGACCTTCCGCAGAAACTTAATGAGTTTATGTTTGCCTTGAAAAATTCAGGTCGCAGACTCCTTGGAATTATACTTCCGATATTGGTTGTGGCTATTATAGCTTCATTTTCTCTTTGTGTGTGGATAAGTATTCGTAAGAAAAGAAGATCTCAAAGACCAGTTCTTTCCACGGAATGTACTTTCTCTGAGCACCTTCCACTTCTTAATAATTTTGAGCACACACTCAGTTAACTATTGAATCCATTGATGTTTACCAGCTCATTCGAGTGACAACATCGAGAGTGTCAACTCATGCTTGCTCTCTCTATCATCACTACATGCGGCAACAAATTACTTCGATGAAAACAATAAAATTGGTGAAGAGGGATTCGGTACAGTTTACAAGGTATGCCGATAGCATTTAGTTTGAAGATATGTACTTTGCCTGGAAGCTTTTGTGTGTGAACTCTAAATAAGTAATGTACATCATGGGTAGGTGGTGTTGTTGGGATTCGTAGCATAGAAAGCAAAAAATTTCCTATCGCAAGAACGAACAACAAGCCAAGATCCAATCAAGAAGATGGTAGCAACGAGGTGAAGATCAACATACCCTTGAAGATCGCAAAGCGTTAACGAGATCAGATCTCGTGGTGGATGTAGACGATCACTTGCCGCTTGCAAAAGCGCGTAGAAGATCTTGACGGTGCCACGAACGGGCAGCACCTCCGTACTCGGTCACACGTTCGGTGTTGATGACGATGTCCTCCTCACCGTTTCAGCGGGCAGCGGAAGTAGTAGATCCTCCTCGGAATCCCGGCAGCACGACGGCGTGGTGGCGGTGGTGGTGGAGAACTCCGGCAGGGCTTCGCCTAAGCGCTGTGGGAGAAGTATGAGGAGGGGGGCAGCTAGGGTTTGGGGAGAGGGGGCAGCTGGGGCGCCGGCCTCAAGGGGGCAGGGGTGGTGCGGCCAAGGTGTGTCTGCCCCCCTCCCTCTCTCCCTCATTATATAGGTGGATCCCCAAGGGTTTGGCCAAAGTCTTCGAATAAGACCCCAACTCCAAAACCTTCCATATGGCCAAACCTAGGGGGAGTGGGACTCCCCCCTTTCCTTTGGTGGGGTGGCCGGCCACCATGGGGTGGGACTCCTCCTCCCTTAGGCTGGCCGGCCAAGGTGGGAGGAGTCCCTCTGGGACTCCACCTTCCATGGTGATTTCTTCCGGACTCTTCTAGAACCTTCTAGAACCTTCCAGAAAAATACCGGATCATTTTCAAACCTAGAAAATGAGTTCCTATATATGAATCTTATTCTCCGGACCATTCCGGACCTCCTCGTGATGTCCTGGATCCCATCCGAGACTCCGAACAAACATTCGAACTCCATTCCATATTCCATATCTACTTAAACGACATCAAACCTTAAGTGTGTCACTCTACGGTTCGTGAATTATGTAGACATGGTCGAGACTCTTCTCCGACCAATAACCAATAGCGGGATCTGGAGATCCATAATGGGTCCCACACATTCAACGATAACTTAGTGATCGATTGAACCATTTACATACGATACCGATTCCCTTTGTCACGCGATATTTTACTTATCCGAGGTTTGATCATCGGTATCTCCATACCTTGTTCAACCTCGTCTCCGACAAGTACTCTTTACTCGTACCGTGGCATGTCATCTCTTGTGACCAAGTCACATGCTTGCAAGCTAATCAGACGACATTCCACCGAGAGGGCCCGGAGTATATCTATCCGTCATCGGGATGGACAATATCCCACTCTTGATCCATATGCCTCAACTCATACTTTCCGAATACTTAATCCCACCTTTATAACCACCCATTTACGCAGTGGTGTTTGATGTAATCAAAGTACCCTTCCGGTATAAGTGATTTACATGATCTCATGGTCGAAGGACTAGGTAACTATGTATCGAAAGCTTATAGCAAATTGAACTTAATGACGTGATCTTATGCTACGCTTAATTGGGTGTGTCCATTATATCATTCATCTAATGACATAACCTTGTTATTAATAACATCCAATGTTCATGATCATGAAACTATGATCATCTATTAATCAACAAGCTAGTTATACAAGAGGCTTACTAGGGACTCCTTGTTGTTCACATAACACACATGTATCAATGTTTCGGTTAATACAATTATAGCATGGTATGTAAACATTTATCATAAACACAAAGATATTATAATAACCACTTTATTATTGCCTCTTGGGCATATCTCCAACGAGTCTCCCACTTGCACTAGAGTCAATAATCTAGATTACATTGTAAGGTACCTAACACCCATGGCATTCTGGTGTTGGTCATGCTTTGCCCTAGGGAGAGCTTTAGTCAACGGATCTGCCACATTCAGATCTGTGTGTACTTTGCAAATCTTTACTTCTCCATCTTCGATGTACTCGCGAATCGAATGAAAACGCAGCTTGATATGCTTTAGCTTCTTGTGTGACCTTGGTTCTTGTGCATTGGCGATGGCACCCATGTTGTCACAATAGATGACTAATGGGTCCAATGCACTAGGAACCACACCAAGCTCTATAATGAACCTCTTCATCCATACCGCTTCCGATGAAGCCTCCGAAGCCGCTATGTATTCAGATTCAGTTGAAGACTTCGCCACCGTGCACTGCTTGGAACTCATCCAGCTTACTGCAGCACCATTCAAAATAAACACGTACCCGGACCGAGACTTAGAGTCATCGGGATCGGTGTTCCAACTTGCATCGGTGTAACTGGTTACAACGAGCTCTTGGTCACCTCCATAACAAAGAAACATATCCTTAGTTCTTTTCAAGTACTTCAGGATATTCTTGACCGCTGTCCAGTGTTCCATTCCTGGATCACTTTAATATCTGCTGGTCAAACTAAGAGCATGTGCGATATCCGGTCTAGTACACAGCATGGCATACATGATAGAGCCTACTGCCGAGGCATAGGGGATCTGATTCATCCTCTCTCTTTCTTCTGCCGTAGCCGGACCTTGAGTTTTACTCAAGACCTTACTCGACAACATAGGCAAGAACCCTTTCTTGCTTTCATCCATTCTAAACTTCTTTAGAATCTTGTCCGAGATATGTACTCTGTGAAAGCCCTATTAGGCGTCTTGATCTATCTCTATAAATCTTGATGCCTAAAATGTACGCTGCTTCACCAAGGTCTTTCATTGAAAAACACTTATTCAAATAACCTTTTACACTTCTTAATAGTTCTATATCATTCTCAATCAATAATATGTCATCTACATATAATATCAGGAATGCTACAGAGCTCCCACTCACTTTCTTGTAAATACAGGCCTCTCCATGACACTGTATAAACCCGAAGTCTTTGATCACCTTATCAAAGCGTCGGTTCCAACTCCGGGATGCTTGCTTCAGTCCATAGATGGAACGCTGAAGTTTACATACCTTATCAGCATTTTTAGGATCGACAAAACCTTTGGGTTGTACCATATACAACTCTTCCTCAATGTCACCATTAAGGAACGCCGTTTTGACATCCATCTGCCAAATCTCGTAATCGAAAAATGCAGCTATTGCTAACAAAATCCTCACATACTTTAGCTTCGCTACATGTGAGAAAGTCTCATCGTAGTCAACTCCTTGAATTTGTCGGAAACCCTTTGCGACAAGTCGAGCTTTATAGACAGTAATATTACCATCAGCATCAGTTTTTCTCTTGAAGATCCATTTATTCTTGACAGCCTTGCGGCTATCAGGTAAGTCTACCAAAGTCCACACTTGGTTATCATACATGGATCCCATTTCGGATTTCATGGCTTCATGCCATTTGTTGGAATCTGGGCTCATCATTGCTTCCTCATACGTCGCAGGGTCTTCATCATTGGTGTCCACAATCATGACATTTAGACAAGGATCATACCAATCTGGAGTGGTACGCTCCCTTGTCGATCTGCGAGGTTCAGTAGCTTTCTCGTTCAAAGTTTCATGATCATTATCATTTGCTTCCTCTCCTATCGGTGCAGGCTGCACAGGAACATCTTCCGGTACTGCGCTACTCTGATCTACGAGAGAAGGTTCAACAACCTCGTCGAGTTCTACTTTCCTTCCAGTCACTTCTTTAGTGAGAAACTCCTTCTCAAGAAAGGATCCATTCTTAGCAACAAAGATTTTGCCTTCGGATCTGTGATAGAAAGTATACCCAATAGTTTCTTTAGGGTATCCTATGAAGACGCATTTCTCCGCTTTGGGTTCTAGCTTGTCAGGTTGTAACTTCTTTACATAAGCTTCGCAACCCCAAACTTTAAGGAACGACAGCTTAGGTTTCTTGCCAAACCATAATTCATACGGTGTTGTTTCAACGGATTTAGATGGTGCCCTATTTAAAGTGAATGCAGCTGTCTCTAATGCATAACCCCAAAACGATAACGGCAAATCAGTAAGAGACATCATAGAACGAACCATATCTAAGAGAGTTCGATTACGACGTTCGGACACACCATTGCGATGTGGTGTTCCTGGCGGTGTCAACTATGAAAGTATTCCGCATTTCTTTAAATGCATGCCAAACTCATAACTCAGATATTCGCCTCCGCGATCAGAACGCAGAAACTTAATCTTCTTGTTACGTTGATTTTCTACTTCACTTTGGAATTCCTTAAACTTCTCGAAAGTTTCGGACTTATGTTTCATTAAATAGATATACCCATATCTACTCAGATCATCCGTGAAGGTTAGAACATAACGATAACCACCGCGTGATGCTACACTCATTGGTCCGCACACATCGGTATGTATGATTTCCAATAAGTCTGTAGCTCGCTCCATTGTACCAGAGAATGGAGTCCTAGTCATTTTTCCCATTAGACATGCTTCGCATCTATCAAGTGACTCAAAGTCAAGTGACTCGAGAAGTCCATCAGAATGGAGTTTCTTCATGCGCTTCACTCCAATATGACCAAGACGACAGTGCCACATATAAGTAGAATTATCATTTAATTTAATTCGCTTAGCATCAATGTTATGAACATGTGTATCACTACTATCGAGATTTAACAAGAATAAACCATTCATCTCGGGCGCATGACCATAAAAGATATTATTCATATAAATAGAACAACCATTATTCTCTGACTTAAATGAATAACCGTCTTGCATTAAACAAGATCCGAGATATAATGTTCATGCTCAACGCAGGCACCAAATAACAATTATTTAGGTTTAAAACTAATCCCGAAGGTAGATGTAGAGGGAGCGTGCCGACGGCGATCACATCGACCTTGGATCCATTTCCAACGCGCATCGTCACCTCGTCCCTCGCTAGGCTTCGTTTATTCCGTAGTTCCTGTTTCGAGTTACAAATATGAGCAACCGAACCGAGTATCAAATACCCGGGCACTACTACGAGAACCGGTAAGATAGACATCTATAACATGTATATCAAATATACCTTTCTTTTTCTTGACAAGGCCGCTCTTCGGATCAGCCATGTACTTGGGGCAATTCCGCTTCCGGTGCCCCTTCTCCTTGCGATAATAGCACTCGGTATCGGGTTTAGGGCCAGCCTTAGGCTTCTCGGGAGGCGCAGCAACTTTCTTGCTACCCTTCTTGAAGTTGCCCTTCTTAGGCTTGCCTCGCTTCTTGAAACTCGGTGGTCTTGTTGACCATCAACACTTGGTGCTCTTTCCGTATTTCCACCTCAGCAGATTTCAGCATGGAGAAGAGTTCGGGTAACTCTTTGTTCATGTTCTGCATGTTGTAGTTCATCACAAAGTTCTTGTAACTAGGTGGCAGTGATTGGAGTACACGATGAATACCCAGCTTGTTAGGAATCACTATCCCCAAGTCACTGAGCTTTTTCGCATGCCCGGACATAGCGAGCACGTGCTCACTAACGGAGCTACCCTCTTCCATCATACAGCCAAAGAAGTGTTTCGAGGCCTCATAGCTTTCCACGGCTGCATGAGTTTCAAAGATAGCTTTTAGCTCATGGACCAGCTCATAAGGGTCGTGGTGCTCAAAACGCTTTTGGAGCTCCGTCTCTAGGCTGCACAGGATGGCACACTGAACTTGAGAGTACCGAGTTACCCGAGTCTCGTAAACATTCTTTTCTTCCTCGGATACTGCAGGTGGTGGTGGGGGACCTAGCGGTGCTTTGAGCACAAATTGCAGATTTCCACCAGTGAGGAAAATCCTCACATGACGGAACCAGTCGGTGAAGTTGCTACCATTGCTTTTAAGCTTTTCTTTCTCTAGGAACTGGTTAAAATTGATGGAGGGGGACGCCATGATCTACAACATATTTGCAAAGAGTTTAGACTAAGTTTATGATAAATTGAGTTCAAATTTTAATTCTTAAATTAACTAGGTGAACTCCCACTCAAAACAACATCCCTCGCATTGTCTTAGTGATCACACGAACCAAGTCCACTACACCAATTCCGATCATCACGAGAAAATATGTAGCTTCAAAGGCGAACATTCAAAGTGTTCATCATATCATTCATATGACTCATGCTCTACCTTTCGGTATCCCGTGTTCCGAGACCATGTCTGTACATGCTAGGCTCGTCAAGGCAACCTTAGTATCCGCGTGTGCAAAACTGGCTTGCACCCGTTGTATGCACATGTAGAATCTATCACACCCGATCATCACGTGATGCTTCAAAATGACAAGTCTTAGCAACGGTGCATACTAAGGATCAACACTTTATTATCTTGATATTTAGTGAGAGGGATCATCTTATAATGCTACCATCGCGAAAGATGCATAAAAGGATTAACATCACATGCAATTCATATGTGATATGATATGGCCCTTTTGTCTTTGCGCCTTTGATCTTCATCTCCAAAGCACGGACATGATCTCCATCATCAACGGGCATGACCCCATCATCGTCGGCGTAGCGTCAAGGCCAATGGCGCTGTCTTCATGGTTGTGCTCCCATGTAGTAACTATTACAACTACTTTGAAATAATACTTCAACATGAAATTTAAAGACAACCATAAGGCTCCTTCCGGTTGCCACAATACAATAATGATCATCTCATACATATTCATCATCACATCATGGCCATATCACATCTCCAAACCCTGCAAAAACAAGTTAGATGCCTCTAATTTGGTTTGCATATTTTACGTGGTTTAGGGTTTTCGAGTAAGATCCAATCTACCTACGAACATGAACCACAACGGTGATACTAATGTTGTCAATAGAAAGAGTAGATTGAATCTTCACTATGGTGGGAGAGACAGACACCCGCAAAGCCACTTATGCAATCCAAGTTGCATGTCAAGCGTGGAGCAAATCTCATGAACGCGGTCATGTAAAGTTAGCCCGAGCCGCTTCATCATGTAAAGATGCAAAGTACACGAACTAAAGACAACAAAAGCATCAACGCCCATAAAACCATTGTGTTCTACTTGTGCAACCAATCTATGCATAGACACGGCTCTGATACCACTGTAGGGATTCGTAGCATAGAAAACAAAAAATTTCCTATCGCAAGAACGAACAACAAGCCAAGATCCAATCAAGAAAATGGTAGCAACGAGGTGAATATCAATATACCCTTGAAGATCGCAAAGCGTTAATGAGATCAGATCTCGTGGTGGATGTAGACGATCACTTGCCGCTTGCAAAAGCGCGTAGAAGATCTTGACGGTGCCACGAACGGGCAGCACCTCCGTACTCGGTCACACGTTCGGTGTTGGTGATGACGTCCTCCTCCCCGTTCTAGCAGGCAGCGGAAGTAGTAGATCCTCCTCAGAATCCCGGCAGCACGACGGCGTGGTGGCGGTGGTGGTGGAGATCTCCGGCAGGGCTTCGCCTAAGCGCTGTAGGAGAAGTATGAGGAGGGGGGGCAGCTAGGGTTTGGGAGAGGGGAAGGCTGGGGCGCCAGCCTCTAGGGGGGCAGGGGTGGTGCGGCCAAGGTGTGTCTGCCCCCCTCCCTCTCTCCCTCATTATATAGGTGGATCCCCAAGGGTTAGGTCAAAATCTTCGAATAAGACCCCAACTCCAAAACCTTCCATATGGCCAAACCTAGGGGGAGTGGGACTCCCCCCTTTCCTTTGGTGGGGTGGCCGGCCACCATGGGGAGGAGTCCACCTGGTGACATAGGCATCCCAAATGGGCCTACCGAAGATAGTACCCGGGGTTTACTGAAGGCCCACTACCCGAAGAATAAGAAGATTCGGGAGCCCAAGATGTATTTAAGGAAAGATAGAGTTGTAATAGGAAGTGTTATTTGTAATCTTGTGGGATGAGTTAGAAACCTTCCCGGACTATGTAACTTGTACTACACGAATCCTTCGGCTCCGCCTCCTATATAAGGGGGAGTCGAGGGACACAGAGATCATCGAATCATTGTTTGCAAACCCTAGTTTTCATAATCGTCGAGTACTTTTCGGCTGAAACCTTCGAGATCTACTTGCCCTCTACTTCCAACTAAACCCTAACCTATAATCCATAGGCATTGACAAGTTAATACCTTGTCAATTGGAGCCGACCGTGGGGACTAGAGGCGTAAGGATCTGATCTCGATGGCACAACGCAATGGATCAAGGTAAACAGATCGCTGCTGGTCCTGTCGATTTTGTTCCTCACCCACCCTCCCGTTTGGATGCATATGCATATCTGGCGGAGCCCATGGAGATGACGTTCGGAAGGTTTCACTTTCGCGTCGAGAAGGAAGGATCGTATCGTGTCGAAATTCCGATTTCGTCGGGATCGTCGGCGGTCGATTCCGATTTTTCAAGCTATACATCGTCAACCGAATCAGGAGAAGAAGAAACTTCGTCGACACGCTATGTCAGCACCAGAGCAAGAGAGAAACTCGCCAAGATCTTCAACGACATGTCGTTTGAGTCATCTGCGGACTCATATATAAGCGATGGCTCAAGCGATGTCGACAGTTATGACTTCATCGACAAATCTATTACGAGTGGGCAAGGTCTTCATCAATCTCAACGATGATGTCACCAAACCCAACATAGATCTGAATACAAAATATCATCAGATTTATGCCATTGAAGATCAAGAGGAAACGTCTGAGGCTTTCGACGATCTGGGAAATCCATACGTCGATCCCTCCAATCTGCGACAAGGCCTGGGCAATAAATACGTCGGGCCACAGCCGCGAGATAGAGTTCAACTTCCGCAAGCAGCGTGGGATAGAGCCGCGAGAGCTATGAACGGTTCAGAACCAATGGCCACCACAGCCACACCAGAGGAATTGCAAGCATATCAATATAGGCTCGCACGAGCCGCAAGAGAATTGGAAAAACAGACAGCTGAGTTAAACAGAAGAAAGGAGGCAGCTTCTGCATCCAGCAGGAGAAGAGCAGATCTAAGTCGACAATCTAGAACTTCGGGTGATAGCCACAGGGAGGCTCGGAACAGAGCAAGATCAAGGTTGCAACATATACCCGAAGCAGAAAGAGAGCACTTGGTCCAAAACCTCGACATGTCCTTTATGTCGATAGATACAAGAGGAAACATCATCCCCAAAACACCAGAGGCTGGGTATATGGCGACACATGCTTTTATCCTCGCATCTAAACCACCTCCAGGCGATCCAAGGGAAACACTATACAATATGGCGATAGCAGGAGTTGGAGCTATGGGGACAGCGTTTGTATCAACGCCTCCCGAAGGAGCGGCAAGGCAAAATAGTCCACGACCTGCAGCAGCAACAGCGGCAGCCCCTGAAGGACCAAGTGGAGCAAGAGACACGGCAGCACAGGCAAGGGTCGACAGAGCGCGGCAAAGCAGAAGGGAACATCGGCAATCCCCAGAGCTTAACGACGAAGATATGTGTGGCTTGCCGTGTTTTACGAGGAGAGTCCGAAAAACTCGAGTCCCTTCAGGATTCAAGTTACCTGACAACTTCAAGAAATTCGACGGCCTTCAAGATCCAGAGGATTGGTTAGTTGATTATCTCGAGACGGTGAAACTCACGGGAGGAACCAGGGCAACAGCTATGCAAAGCATCCGAGGTGCATCCGAGTGGAGCCGCACGATCTTGGATAAAGAAACTTACCCCAGGATCTATCGACAGCTGGGAAAGCTTCGAGGATGTGTTCATCAAGAATTTCCGGTCCACATGCAAGAAACCTGCGTCGTTGGAGGAATTGAGAGCATGTCGACAAAAGCCGGATGAGCCAATGAGAAAGTACATCCAAAGGTGGAACATCATTAAAAACTCGGCAGAAAATATATCTGACGAGAGAGCGATAGATGCGTTTGTCGCAGGAATCAGGCGTGGAGATTTCGTCGAGGACTTGGGAAGGACCAACCCAAAGACAGTATCCGCGTTAATGGAAATAGCAAACAGATGGGCAGATGGAGAAGATGCTGTCCACAACAAACGACACAGGTCGCCAGAAGAGGACCGTGGTCGCAATTATCAACCGAGGCGACGATTTCCTCGGCAGTACCCGAACTACGACGCCCCAGGACAAATTTCGGCAGGTTTTCGAGCGAACACAGGAGGGAGCAACAGAGATGATTATCAGAGAAGCAATGAGCAGCGAAGCGATAATAGGGATGATTCTCGAAACAACAGGCCAAATAGCGGGCCTAGGTTCCCGAGGCCTTTCGTGTCTCCCGAAGAGATGATGAATGGGCCGTGTCAGATGCACTTTTTCCTCGACAGCAATGGAAAAAGACAGTCAGGACATCTGCGAAGGATTGTCGCAATTTCCAGGCAATGTTAAGGTGGGCAGAGCACGCTAACGCTCGGGCAGCACAGAGAAATCCTCGAGAACCAAGGAGCGAGATTCACTTACCACCTCCCCCCGCGATTACAGACGACAATCGACATCAGCTCAGAATAGCGGCAGCACCTCCACCACCACCTTACGTTGATCCTAACTCCAACGGAGCGGTGTCGATGATTCAGAAGGGAAGGCCATCCAACAGAGCTCAGAAAGTAATCTCACGACAGGTGTTCATGGCAGAAAAAATGCCTCCACCAACAGTTGAGTATCTTAATTGGTCAGGGCAAGATATCGGCTTCACCATAGCAGATCATCAGCAACAAGTTTCTCGACCAGGGCAATCAGCACTTATTTTGCCAGCAGTTATCGCGGGATTTGATGTCTCTCGAGTGTTCATAGACGGCGGCAGCAGCTTAAACCTTATGTATGCAGATACATTGAGGAAGATGAACATATCCCTAGCAAACTTGAAGCCAACAGACACAAGGTTCCACGGCATCACACCGGAGAAACCGAGTTATCCATTGGGGAAGATCAATCTCGACGTTCAGTTTGGAACCCGAGAGAATTATAGAATCGAGAGGCTGGAATTTGAAGTCGTGGATTTTCCGTCACAATATCACGCTTTGTTGGGACGACCAGCATATGCTAGATTTATGGCGGTGCCACATTATACATACCTGTTGTGGAGGTTACCTGGACCAAAGGGACCAATCACAGTCAAAGGAAGCTTTGCCTTAGCCGATAAGTGTGATAAGGATTTTCACCGTCTATCAGAAACTTTCGGGATGCAAGCTGAGTACCTGGGACGTCAAGGAGTATGACTGACTATGACGTGCTGCCAGACGTTGGAAGGCCAAACAAAGAATCAACTTTCAACACCGAGAAAAATTCTAAGGAGGTGCAGATTCACCCGACAGACCCGAAAAAGACGACATCCATCGCAAACGACATGGACCTCGCATAGGAAAGCGCGCTCGTCGAGTTCCTCCGTGAGAACTGGAAAATCTTCGCATGGTGTCCAGCTGACATGCCAGGAGTACCCAGGGAACTTGCCGAGCACCACATAAACTTGGATCTATTAGCGAGACCAATCAAACAACCTTTGTGGCGTTTTTCGGAACCAAACCGCAAAGCCATGCTGTCAGAAATCAATCGACTACGAGAAGCTGGTTTTATCAAAGAGATATTCACAGAAGCCACATGGGTAGCAAATCCTGTGTTGGTGCCGAAGAAAAACACTAAGGTCCTTCGCATGTGCGTCGACTTTACGTGTCTCAATAAACATTGTCCAAAGGATCACTTTCCCCTCCCGAGGATCGATCAAATTATCGACTCCACGGCTGGATGTGAACGTCTTTCCTTCCTGGACGCATATTCTGGTTATAACCAGATCAGATTGAAAGAAGAAGATGAAGTAAAGACCGCGTTTATTACACCTTACGGCGTGTTTTGCTATAGAACAATGCCCTTTGGTCTAAAAAATGCGGGAGCAACATATCAGAGGATGATGCAGAAGTGTTTGGCGACACAGATTGGGAAAAACGTACAAGTATACATCGATGATGTCGTCATAACATCAAAAAAGGGGACAACGCTGATCGAGGATCTCAAGGAAACCTTTGACAACCTTGACAAATTCTGCCTCAAACTGAATCCGACGAAGTGTTCTTTTGGCGTCCCAGCAGGAGAACTTCTGGGGTTTCTAGTTTCAGCAAGAGGGATTGAAGCAAATCCCGACAAAATACAAGCTATCGTAACAATGAGGAAGCCAACAAAGTTGAAAGAAATACAGCAGCTAACTGGGCGAGTCGTAGCTTTGAGCAGATTCGTCGCCAGGCTGGGAGAAAAAGTGTTACCATTTTACGCTTTAATAAAGCAAGGAGATAAATTCCAGTGGAACGAAGAGGCCGACAGAGCTTTCGAGGATTTGAAGCGCACAATCTCGACACCACCAATCTTGGTGGCGCCGAAGGAAAAGGAACCTCTCCTGCTGTATATTGCAGCCACGCCCCAAGTGGTGAGCACGGTGCTAGTTGTCGAAAGAGAAGAAGAAGGAAAACTCCATGGAGTGCAAAGGCCAGTATATTTCATCAGCGAAGTTCTGTCGCCTTCCAAACAGCGGTACCCGCAGTACCAAAAACTAGCATATGGAGTAATTGCAATGGCAAGGAAGTTGCGCCACTATTTTTCAGCACACCCGATAATAGTAGTCAATGAAGCACCTCTCTCAAATATACTGAACAACCCAGAAGCTACAGGGCGTGTCTCCCTTTGGGGAATAGAACTTTCCCCTCGGGATATCACGTATGAAAAAAGAAAGGCAATCAAGTCGCAAGTCCTGCCAGATTTCATTGCAGAGTGGATGGAGCTACAAAACACGGGACCCCCAGATCTGTCGAGAACCTGGACTATGAACTTCGATGGGTCCAAGAGAGTAGAAGGAGGCTGGCGCGAGAGTAGTACTTATATCACCTGAAGGCGACAAGTTGAAGTACGTCCTTCGGATGACGTTCCCTAACGCATCTAACAATGAAGCAGAATATGAAGCCCTCATACACGGGATGAAGATGGCGAAAGCTTGTGGTGCAACTCGACTAAAAATCTTTGGCGACTCACAATTGGTGGCTCAGCAAGTTATGAACCAATGTGATGCGATCAATGATAGCATGATGGCATACAAGGAGGTGTACAACGAGCTCGAGAAGCTGTTTGATGGATGCGAGGTAAATCACATCAGTAGATTGAGCAATGATGAAGCCGACGTTCTCGCAAACATCGGGTCGCAGTGCCTCCCAATCCCGCCAGGAGTATTTTGGGAAGAAATAGCGGAGAGATCCACGAAGCCAAAAAAGGTGCGAAAAAAGCAAAAGAAGAGAAAGCTTCGGCACCCCTCAAAGAAACCACGGAGGATGAAGAGGACCAAGAGCTTGTGATGATGGTACAAATTCCTTGGATGCAAGCATATATATCATACATCCTCAGGAAAGAAATACCTGATGACCCAGTTGAGGCAAGGAGAGTTATTCGACGATCTAAAGCTTTTACAGTGATCAAAGGGGAATTATACAAGCGAAGTATATCAGGCGTCCTGCAAAGGTGCGTCACACCCGAAGAAGGAAGAATAATTCTGAAAGATGTACACGAAGGAATATGTGGCCACCACGCAAGTAGTCGAGCTATTGCAGCCAAGGTTTTTCGGGCAGGATTCTACTGGTCGACAGCAATCGAGGACGCCAAAGAAATAGTAAGAACTTGCGACGCGTGTCAAAGGTTTGCCGCAAAACCTCACTCTCCAGCAGCAGAACTAACACCAATACCATTGTCGTGGCCCTTTGCCCAATGGGGACTTGATATGGTGGGCAAATTGCATAAAGCTTCGCCAGGAGGATATGAGTACATGCTGGTGGCTGTCGACAAATTCACCAAGTGGATAGAAGCAAAGCCGATAAATTCACCAGATGCAGCATCAGCAATAAAATTCGTGAAGGACATCGTTTTTCGATTTGGAGTACCTCATAGCATTGTTACAGACAATGGCAGCAACTTTACGTCAAAGGAGTTCAAGGCGTACTGTGCAGAGGTAGGCATCAAATTGCACTTCGCGTCAGTTGCACATCCTCAAACCAATGGTCAAGTCGAGAAAGCCAATGGCATCATCTGCAATGGCATCAAGAAACGCCTATTAGGACCACTGGAAAAAGCTCGACATACCTGGCCAGAAGAACTACCAAGTGTGCTATGGAGCATCCGAACAACATCAAATACAGCGACACAGGAGACTCCGTTTTTCCTTGTCCATGGAGCAGAGGCAGTACTGCCAATAGAAATAGAGCACGACTCCCCCAGAGTCACAGAGTATAATGAAGAAGCTTCCAGGAAAGCATTGGAAGACGACGTCGACGCATTCGACGAAGCTCGAGACGAAGTATTATCAAGGGTAACCAAATATCAGCAGGACCTGAAAAATTACCACAGTCGACGTTTGAGACCAAGATCTTTTCAAGTCGGAGACTTAGTTTTACGACTCAATCAAGAGCGCACTGAAAAACTCGAGTCGCCATGGTTGGGACCTTACGTTGTCACAGAAGTCATCGACGGAGGCGCATACAGGATCAAGGACAAGAAGACGGGGGTTCCCGAGAAAAACCCCTGGAACGTAGCACAGCTCAGGCGGTTCTACGCCTAGAGTCGAAATATAGTCCTTCTCTGTAAAAATACAATGTACTGAAACGCCCACGAGTTTTCAGACGCACTCTTTTCCTTTTCGGGGCACCGAGTGGGGCCGGAAAGGTTTTTAATGAGGCGGGCTCACGGTGCTGCAATATAATAAAGATAGTGGAGATATATTTCTTATTCTTCGACACGCTCGGGGGCTCAACGCCTTCAAGTCTCAAAATACGTACAATATAGACTTACCAAAATATTTCACCTTGGTGCACTAAATACCTCGCCAAATATCGGAAGCTGATAAAATTATAAATATAGTGTACGCGCCAAAAAACTTATTGCTTTGGTCCAAGAACCTCGCAACAAAAATATAGAACTTTGACACCACGACACTCGGGGGCTTTCAACCCATCAATGAAAAAACAGAGGTATTTTATTATGACAGGAGGAAAAATCTTCGAGATGGAAAAAACAGTACAACTCTAGCCAGAAGGCTCGGGGGCTCCAACAATATAGAACAATCTACAATATACAACAAATTTCTTCGGAAATACAGACATAATGTTGTCCAATATAGTACAAATCAGTCAAAGCCTAAGATACTATCTACGGACAAGCCTCTGGTCGTTTTATGCTCAGCATAGGATCCCTTGACGAAGAATTCCGAGTCCATCCGAAGAAGTTCATCTATCATCGACTCAGCCACAGGAGTTACCATCTCATTGATTGAGTCAATATCATTCTTTCGCCGCGATTTCTTGGCCAGGCAATCAGCAACAATCTTCGTCAGGTCTAATTTTGGATGGCAAATATTTATCATAATCATGGCGAACCTTGCTCCAGCAGTCAATTGAGCTCGCACAAAATTATGAATGCGGGGAGCATCTCTGAAAACCTCCAGCAATTCAGGAAGAGTCTGGGGAATTTCATTCCGAGGAAACAGAGTTTTATAAACAAGGGTTAATGTTGTCGTGCAAAAATTGAGAAATTCGCGCACTTGGCAAGCACGATCTTGAAACCTGACAATTTGCTGGGTTCGTTCAGGGGAGGCCCAGAATAAACAGCCATGGTTAAGGGAAAGATTGACAAGAAGATTTGTTCTCTCGTTCACTCTTCGATCTTCGGCGGCAGCATCAAGAACTGATCCTATTAAGCGACAAGGCAAGAAATTTGAAGAGAGGCACAGTAAAATAAAGAAGAGGCATTGCGAGGTTGGAAAAACATACCTAACATATCAGTGCTAGCCTCCAACATTAGCTCGAGCATGCTATTTTCTCGGGTAGTGGCTCCTTTTGCTTCCAATACAGCAGCATCCTTGGCAGCCATAGCCTCTTTGGCTTGTTGGAGAGCAAGTTTTTCTTGCTCGGATGCTTTCCGAGATTGTTCCATCATCGCAAGAGTTTGTTTCTTCATGGATTGAAGTTGTTGTCGAAGTTCTTGCAAATCTTCTGAACAATGTTTGCTTGAAGAACCTTCGAGGGGGTTATCATTGATTAGCATTTTCTTCGAGAAGGATGAAGCGGGAGAAGCATCGACAGAGCAAGGATTGGTCGAATAGTTGTCAAATATTAACTGGAAAAGAAAGCGCCAAGGATCAATGATAGTGCCCGAGGGAATTTCATTAATTTCTAGAAATATTTACATAGGCATTACAAAAGAAGTTTCTCCTAAAAGGCTACCAGGATAATTGTCGCCACACCTAAATTGGCGACAAGAGCAAAAGAAACGAGAGAAAGAAAAAACAAAGAGGCATGCAACTAGACCTCCGGCCTTGATGAGCTAGGAGTTGAAGCTGGTTTGATCCCGAGATATGCCAAGATTTTCTTCGTGTTGGGCTTGGCTGCCTTAATCAACGACCTCCATCTTGACTGCTCTATCTGATCGGTGTCGCCAACCTTCATCCAATCAATAGTTTGTTGGCTGTTAGCAACCAGGGCCACAGTGCTCTCGACAGCAATCTTCATGTTTTCCTGGCGCATCTTCAGTCCAAGGTCCTCTGATGAATTGAAGCTCTGGGCAAGGGCAAGGAAAGTCGGGGGCTCCTCTTTCTTCGGGAAGAAGTAAGGGAACAGCGTCGACAGTCCCGCACTAGCATTCGCCACGCCTTCACGAATTTCGGATCCATGAAGCTCCAGATAAGAAAGTGCGTCAAGGAGAGGATCATTGTCGGGATTCTCCAGATCAAACTCTTGGTTTGTTTGGCCTGCCACAGGAAATAAGCGTTGGTCAAAAACAAGAAACAGCGGGTCCATTAAAAAATAGAAGGGATCGATAATATTACCTTGAATGCGTCGACTTTGCGATTTCAGGCGCTTGAGAATCCCCTGCTCACGAGCAGCCTGTGCGGCCTTGTGCTCGTTTAAAGCAGTTTCGGCATCCTCAAGTCTCTTCTGCAGATTCTCGACACTAGCAGCTTTCGCTTTGGCTTCACTAGCCTCTGCTTTGGCGTCGCTAGCAACAAGTTCGGCTTTCTTACGGGCCGCTTCACTTTGCTCCAGTTTTTGAGAAAGTGCGTCGGCACGTTTGTTGGCCTCTGCAAGTTTCTCTGTCGAAATAAAAAAGAAAAAAAGAAAGGTCAAAAAAGTTGCGACAAATGATAGGAGCAAGAAGTCAAAAACAACGACAGCAAGAAAGTTATTACCTTCAGCTCTGTTGGCATACTCACGGTACCCAATGAATTGGGATCCGATGCGGATAAGCTCTTTGATCATGGGCTGTCAAAGAAGAACAAAGAAAAAGAAATATCGGTATGAAAAAAGAATGAAGGCGTGAAAAAGCAAAATAGAGGAAAGATAGATATCGGCAAGAAAATGAAAAAACTTACATCATCCAAGAGCAGCGTAGAAGAGCTGCCCAATTGAGGGGCAGGCTCCATAATCATTTCAATCCTTGTCCTTTTTGGTGAAGGAGCAAGGGGGCTTGATGGTGGAGTAGTGGTGACAACGTTTCGTTGAGGAGGCGAGGATTCTTCTCCTTCAACTAGCGTGTCCGAGGCAAGTAAAGTATGTGACGTGCTCGTCCGAGGAGCCACGTCAACAGTTGGTACTTCTTCCTCGTCATCACTGTGATTCAAAATCGACAGCATAAAAAGCAAGACAGGATAAACATTTCGAGTACGAAATAAGGAGAAATAAAAATGACTTACGATCTGACAAGGGATTCAAGATAAGGATCATAAGCTGCCTTCTGATGAGAAGGGTCAACTTCTTCGGCTTTAGAAGTGCCGGAATCTTCGACATCATTCCTCTTCCTTTTGCCTTTCGGGGAGACAGCGGGAGGAGGAGATTGTGCCGACGCAGTACCTTCGGAAGAACCCGCAGATTTTCAAGAATCCACGGGTTCATTCACAAAAGATGGAGCTTCCTGATTGTCATCACTGACAATGGCCCTTTCTTCGACTTCTCCACCTTCAGGGAGAGGAGGAAGCGAGACAAGGTCTGGATGATTCTGTGCAAAACAAAACAGGGAGCAATATCAGAAATAAAGTTACATAAAAGATAGCAAAGCAATAACAGGACAATAAGACAAAGATTACCTCGGGAAGTGGATTGGCGGCGCTGAATGGCGTCACTCGACAAGAAGAAGGGACAGCATCTTTTTTGTTGAGAGATGAAATTTTTCGGACAAGTCTTTCTAAGTCCTTGACCTCCAAATTCACCGACAGCCGATCTACGTCCTTGTCGCCGGCATATTTCCAGAGAGGATGCTTGCGAGCACTGAAGCGGCTGCACCCTAGCCCTAAGAAAGTATGCGAGTGATTTGGATCCCCGATAACTCCTTGCCGCGAGTATTCGTAACTCGTGGATACGAGCCATCAAGGTTTCGTTGACGCCCTTTCTTCTTCGGTGGCCTCCGCGTCCCATGAGCGGCGGCGAAAGATTTTCTCGGCGCCATCAAAAGGAGGGATGTTGTCTTCTGCGCATCCATGGTTCTCCTCCTGAATGTACAACCACTTCTTGCGCCATCCTTGAACTGAGTCAGGAAGCTTGACGTCGAAGTAGTCGACAGTGGGTCGAACGGAAATTACAACGCCGCCTATATTATAGGCGACATTGGGCGAGCCATTGCGGCGGCAGAAGAAAATGCGCTTCCATAGCGCCCAGTTAGGCTGGATACCAAGGAAGGCCTCGCACAAAGTAATAAAAATGGAGATGTGGAGGATTGAATTCGGCGTGAGGTGGTGGAGTTGAAGACCGTAGACAAAAAGAAGTCCACAGAGAAAAGGATGAATGGGGGCGGAAAGACCGCGGATGAGATGGTCGACAAAACTTACCCGGTACCCCATTGGAGGGGTTGGGTAGCTCTCCTCGCTGGGGAAGCGCAATGCCTGGGGCTTCTTGCTGATCCCCAGCTTCTTCAGCATATTGACGTCTTGAGTGGAAATTTTGGATCTTTCCCACTCTGCCGTTCCGAGATCCACGGCGGCCATGGAGGATTCCGGCGTGCTGTGCCTTGTCAAGCGACGAGGTGGCATCAACAATGGCGCAGGATTCACAGTAGGGAGGCAAAGAGCTTAGGAAGCTATGGATTGCAGGAGGAAATTGCAGATGAGAGAAGGAAGACGGCGCGGGCGGAAGTGTCCAAGGAGGAAGAAGATGAATTTATATAGGGGTGCGGCGAAACGATGAACCGTTGGATAAGGAAAATGTGTGACAGATGATAGCCACGTGGCATCAAGGGTAAAAAAGTAATTCAACGTCGCGGAAGTTACGCTGTGTATGCCAGGAAAAGCGGAGGACGTGTGTCCCCCACTTGCACGACGTGTCAAGATAGTGGATTAATTGGGCCCACATGGCGGCGAGAAAAGGCTTGTCGCAAATTTTTTACAGGCAATCGTGGCTATCGTCAGCAACAACGTCATCTTGACAGAAGGAAAAATTCGACTCAACAGCTTCATAAAAGGCGACACGGAAAAATAATGATTGAGCCTTTGATCAAATACAAGTTTCTGATCAAATGCTCGGGGGCTACTTTGGAAGAAAGAAAAAGATCTAAAAAGACAAAATAGAAGTGGCATGAGCCTATGACCAAATACAAATATTTGTTCATAGCCTCGGGGGCTACTCCCATCGGGAGCGCTGTTCGCGCACCCGAGAAATTGAAAAATTTCGGGAGATAAAAGGAGAATATAGCGGCATGAAGAGTGGAGCCTACAACCAAGAACAAGTCCTTGGCTGTAGCCTCGGGGGCTACTCCCATCGGGAACGCTGTTCGCGTGCCCGATGAAATTAAAAAGAAAGAAAGAAAGGGAAAAAAGAAAGATAGAAAAGCAAAAGAGTATATTTCGAGTTATAACTAACTCTACATATACTCCCATCGGGAGAGCAATATAAGTCATCTTTGACTCGATAAAATGTGCCATTCCAACAGCCGAAAAAGCACTCGACAATATATTCTCAGAACGCCAAAGTTGCGATCAATTTCTGAATGCCGCAAATTTGCGAAGGTAAGACCCCGGATCCGTTCTGCCGGGCGTGGCATCGCCGAAGACTGCGCTCTGCTACTTTTATCCGTATCAACGGATACGAATAAAAATCCTAACGGACGCGTTAGGTACCCGATAAATTTGACCGGGACTCGACAGAATGGTAAGACCTTAAGCGGCGCTCGTCGAAGTTTACACCAGTATCCCGAGGTCATGTCCAGGGACGTGATCTTGAAGTAGGTTTTTGCGGATTGCCACGAGAGCAGTTAACTAGTACCTGATCCGTTAGATGAACTAGCCCCAACTACCATTATCCCTGTACAATATAGAATTTTATGTGAAGAAATATAGGAAAGTCGAAGCTGTCGAATAAAAATAAACAGCGGAGATTTTCCTTGACTCTACGATTCAAGCAAAATCTCGGGGGCTACTGACATAGGCATCCCAAATGGGCCTGCCGAAGATAGTACCCGGGGTTTACCGAAGGCCCACTACCCGAAGAATAAGAAGATTCGGGAGCCCAAGATGTATTTAAGGAAAGATAGAGTTGTAATAGGAAGTGTTATTTGTAATCTTGCGGGATGAGTTAGAAACCTTCCCGGACTATGTAACTTGTACTACACGAATCCCTCGGCTCCGCCTCCTATATAAGGGGGAGTCGAGGGACACAGAGATCATCGAATCATTGTTTGCAAACCCTAGTTTTCATAATCGTCGAGTACTTTTCGGCTGAAACCTTCGAGATCTACTTGCCCTCTACTTCCAACTAAACCCTAGCCTACAATCCATAGGCATTGACAAGTTAATACCTTGTCACCCGGGACTCCTCCTCCCTTAGGCTGGCTGGCCAAGGTGGGTGGAGTCCCTCTGGGACTCCACCTTCCATGGTGATTTCTTCCGGACTCTTCTAGAACCTTCTAGAACCTTCCAAAAAAATACCGGATCATTTTCAAACCTAGAAAATGAGTTCCTATATATGAATCTTATTCTCCGGACCATTCCGGACCTCCTCGTGATGTCCTGGATCCCATCCGAGACTCCGAACAAACATTCGAACTCCATTCCATATTCCATATCTACTTAAACGACATCAAACCTTAAGTGTGTCACCCTACGGTTCGTGAATTATGTAGACATGGTCGAGACTCTTCTCCGACCAATAACCAATAGCGGGATCTGGAGATCCATAATGGGTCCCACACATTCAACGATAACTTAGTGATCGATTGAACCATTTACATACGATACCGATTCCCTTTGTCACGCGATATTTTACTTGTCCGAGGTTTGATCATCGGTATCTCCATACCTTGTTCAACCTCGTCTCCGACAAGTACTCTTTACTCGTACCGTGGCATGTCATCTCTTGTGACCAAGTCACATGCTTGCAAGCTAATCGGACGACATTCCACCGAGAGGGCCCAGAGTATATCTATCCGTCATCGGGATGGACAATATCCCACTCTTGATCCATATGCCTCAACTCATACTTTCCGAATACTTAATCCCACCTTTATAACCACCCATTTACGCAGTGGTGTTTGATGTAATCAAAGTACCCTTCCGGTATAAGTGATTTACATGATCTCATGGTCGAAGGACTAGGTAACTATGTATCGAAAATTTATAGCAAATTGAACTTAATGACGTGATCTTATGCTACGCTTAATTGGGTGTGTCCATTATATCATTCATCTAATGACATAACCTTGTTATTAATAACATCCAATGTTCATGATCATGAAACTATGATCATCTATTAATCAACAAGCTAGTTATACAAGAGGCTTACTAGGGACTCCTTGTTGTTCACATAACACACATGTATCAATGTTTCGGTTAATACAATTATAGCATGGTATGTAAACATTTATCATAAACACAAAGATATTATAATAACCACTTTATTATTGCCTCTTGGGCATATCTCCATAGAAGGAGTATGTCATTTTGAACAAAGAGCTTGTGACCTACCATAGAAGGAGTTTGCAGGAGAGGGAAGACGCTGCTGAGACAGGAGTAGACCAAGAAGCTACGGGCTTGCGGGGAAATTTTCCCGGGGTGAGCTCCTCGAAGATATCATAGAGCGTGCACACCAACGACATCTTTGAGAAGCTCTGCCACGGGAGATTTCCCAACCCTTTCCTCCGGCTGCTGACACGAATAGACCAAGAATGGAGATGGAGGCGTTCACGGGTTTGCGGGAAAATTTTCCCGAGGCGAGCTCCTCGAAGATGTCGTAGCGCGTTCGCACCAACGACATCTTCGAGAAGTTCCGCCACGGGAGATTTCCCAAACCTTTCCTCCCTACCTTCTTGGTTGGCTCGTTGAGCTTCTTGCGATTTGCGATGCTCCTTTTATAGGTACTGCACCGCCTTATCCTTCATCTTGTTCCTCCGATAGGGCGTCGTGCGCTACATGCCTTATTCACCGAGCAGTGCGTCCACCCACGCGCCGATGGGGACCCTGATTCGATCTTATCCCACCGACAGTTTTGTCCACCTTTAGTCCCGGATGCACCCACCGTTAGTCCTCGTTGCACCCACCAACCGAGACTAAAGGTTAGTCCCGGATGGTGGCTCCACTATCTCGCCGATAGTTTTGTTAGATGGCGCAACAAACCCACCTTTACTCCCGGTTGCACCCACCAGCTCCCTCCTTCGTCTTGTTCCTCCGACAGGGCGTCGTGCGCTACATGTCTTATCTCGCCGAGCAGTGCGTCCACCCAGGCGCCGATGGGGACCCTGATTCGATCTTATCCCACCTACAGTTTTGTCCACCTTTAGTCCCGCTTGCACCCACCTTTAGTCCCGGTTGCACCCACCGGCTCCCTCCTTCATCTTATTCCTCCGACTTCCTCTCCTTCCTCATACGCATAAGCCATCCTTCTTGTACTCATTTTGTCCCTCCTCTGCTCACCACCAGCTCCAGATTCCTATCCTAAAAACCATCCTTCTCGTACTAGCAGAACCGGCACCCTAACCATAACCCTAAACCCTAACATCGGCGACATCGACTACTACAACCGCGAGGTGAAAGTTATTCAAATTCAGAAAATGGTTAATAGTTTGACTAGTTAGAAAAATTATTTTTCAAAACATAAAAAGGTTTTAGGTTACTTATTCAAATTCAAACACTTTTCATGTTGAAAGTATTGTCAGATTCAAAAATATGCAAAAGATATTAGTTCATACATTTTTAATTGAAAATGGCAAAATGGTTAATAGTTTGAATTGTTAGAATAATTAGTTTAGAAATCAAAAAATGGTTTTGGATTACTTATTTAAATTCAAACACTTTTCATGTTGAAAGTTTTGTCAGATTCAAAAATATGCAAAAGATATTAGTTCATACATTTTTAATTGAAAATGGCAAAATGGTTAATAGTTTGAATTGTTAGAATAATTAGTTTAGAAATCAGAAAATGGTTTTGGATTACTTATTTAAATAAAATACTTTTCATGTTGAAAGTTTTGTCAGATTCAAAAATATGCAAGAGATATTAGTTCATACATTTTTAATTGAAAATGGCAAAATGGTTAATAGTTTGAATTGTTAGAATAATTAGTTTAGAAATCAGAAAATGGTTTAGATTACTTATTTAAATTCAAATACTTTTCATGTTGAAAGTTTTGTTAGATTCAAAAATATGCAAAAGTTATTTAAATTCAAACACATTTGAAATATTTAAAAGGATGGAAATAGGGAAGCCTAAAAATATGCAATAGGTCGAGCACATGCGGGAGACCCTCCAACCACAGCAACGCCTACTAGAAATTACGGAGGAACTGACGGGACTTTTGATGAGAGAAATAATAGACGACAAGGGCTTGCTTAGTTTAAATAGGAGCTGGTGATGATCCCCGTGTAATAGTTCGAATAGACGACGGGCTCTAGTCCCGGTAGTCATGAGCTCCATGTATGTAAGGGACAAAATTTATATATTTTTTTTTTGAACAGGGGTCGGTCCCGAAGGACCTGGAGCTTCATTAATTTCCGTTGGTGGAAGTACATCTTACAGATAGGGCCTCAAGTACACAAGAAAATACAAACACGCCCTTACAATTTGCATCTAGGACCTCAAAGTAAAACTGAAAAAAGCAATCAAGTCCCACTCCTTCTCCACCATGACGAAACTGGAGCTTAGCACAGCCAACCTCAACGTATCCGGGGACGACACCACTTGGGACGTGGAGGCGGGAGCCTGCTGCACTACAGCCGAAGGGCCTCCGAAATGGCATAGCAGCCTGGAGGTTGTAGTAGACCATCTGATGCCGGCCGGAAGAAACCGTAACCGACGCCTGAGGTGGGAGCGGTCGCCTTTTGACCATGAAGAACAACGGCGGACTCGCCGTCGTGAGGAAGCTCCCAGGAGAAGCATCGTCGCTCCCCGCTGCAGATCTGAATACCACCAGGCGAGGGCAAGGAAACCCCTTTTTCCTCACCACCATGACGAGAGGAAAAAGAAGGCTCCCGGATCCGACCGAAGGATCCAGAACTACACGGATATTCAGCCTTATTGATGGAGGATTCCACTCGCTCTCTTCCTCACCACCTTCGGCTTCTCCCAACGAAGCTCCATGGCGAAGAGAAGAACAGCAAGACGAGCATGGGATCCGGCCGGAGAGATCCCACGCCAATCTCCCGGCATATAGCCAACTACGGGCAGAGAGCCAAACATCCATAAAGGAAACTACCTACTGCTATACAGGGACGGGTCCCTCACCCAGCTCGTCGCCGGCGACCGCCGGAGAGGAGGGGGAGGGGTCAAGCGGCCCGGATCTGGAGAGCTCTGGAAAGATAAGGAGGGTTCGAGAGGAGAGGAGGTGGGGGAAGACTCAATTTATATATATTTGTTTGCTCGATCGTAATACAAGTTATCTGATATATATAATGCATGAACATTACAAATATATGAAAATTATTTTGAAATGAAAAAAATGAAATAAAATGGGGGTGGTGGCAAGGGGGGTGGTGGCTGCACCCTGCCCCCTAAACCCTAAAGGAGGAGCATGCTGCGCGCGCCACGTAGAGGACCTTTTGTCCCGGTCTGTGTTACCAGCCGGGACAAAAGGGGGTGACCCCTGCGCGCCCCGCGGCGGCCACGTGGTGGACTATATGTCCCGGCTGGTAAGCGGGCCGGGACAAAAGGTTCAGCCTTTTGTCCCACCTCCGTTGTTCCGGTTGGCCAGCCGGGACAAAAGCCTCTTACGGACCGGGACAATAGGCCTGTTCTGTACTAGTGGAACGACCCTAGGATGCGGGAGCCAGCAGGCTACACAGCAGCCCCAACAGCCGTGAAACCGCAGCCCACCAAGCCCATCTAGGCCCAGATCAGGCCCTGGCCGCACCGCCGCCGGTAGCCACAAATTTGTTTTTTTCTTGTAGCTCAAAATACAATACAATGTCTAACGAAAGTTTGCACGAGTATTCAGAACATATATATGTATGTATTCACGGAATAAATGTGACAATTTTTTTTAAATGTAGATATATAATTTTTAAATATTTTGAAAACCAAAAGCACTGGTGCTCATGTGCACCAAATCTGCTTCCCAGTTATCTTGCCTTGTCATACACTCATATGGCAGCTCGTCGTATGCATTGCCGTTGCGCATGACAAGAAAAAATTACTGCTGGTAGCCTGGGAGTTTGGTTGGTTGTGATGTCATGCTGTGTCACTCCGGCCCACGGTTTTTTTTCTCGGCCGGAATTTCGGTGGAAACCGAAAATACCGCTACCCACCGAGAAATGTTGATACCAACCAAAAAAATTCGGCTACATTTGAATTTGAATTCAATAGTAGGTGAAATAGGCAAAGTATGTTACATCATTCATCAAATCTAGTTTGGCGTGGTGGTTTGATGGCATCTAATCTTCGTTAGGTCGTGAGTTCGAGAACTTTACCAAACGCAATATCTATTTTTATCTGGTTAATCTGAGTTTTGTGTAAAAAATTAGTAAACTATATGGAACCATGATTCGAACTCGCAACCTGCTGTTACAGGAAGCAAAAGTTCTACGCTGCGTTGCACATGAACTTCTGTTAGTTAACACTAAATATTTATTTTTTTGATGCCAGAATATTTTGAATTCAAAATTTGTTTGAAAAACTCGTTCGAGAAAAACCCGAGATTTCCGAGATTTCGTGGTAACCGTATTTTCCGGTGCCCTCCGGTAAAAAATTGTTACCGAGAAAAAAAACCTTGCTCCGGCCTCTATAACAGCCTCGGCCCCCTCTGCTTCCTATATATAGTACGCCATTGCTTCCTACGGTACGCCATTAATTCAGCGAGTATATAAACAACCCGTCCATGGAGGTATCGTTTTGGCTCAACCCGTCGTATACAAAATAATTAAAAAAAGTTTTAAAAATGTTAAAAAAAATTGAAATAAAATTTCTGGTGTACATCATGATATTCTATGTTCGTACATAAGTTTTCGTGGGAAAACAACATTTTATGTGATATGTACAAAAAAGATAAAAAAATGTCTTATACGTAGTCGTGTTGGAGCATCAAAATTTATCTTTTTTACACGAGACACAGAAAATATATTTTTTTTATTAAAAACTTGTGTATGAACATAAAATATCTAGATATACATGTAAAATTTTATTTTAGAATTTTTTAATACTTTAAAATATATTTTCACACAACAAATTTATATACACCCATGAGCGGAAGTGGATTTCCCCCTGTCGATCTGCTTCCTACTGCTAGCTACTCCCTCGCTTCCCCTCCATTGTTGCAGCACCCACATCCATAGCGTATCGAGCGAGCTATGGCACTGGGAGCGTTCAAGGCCATCACGACGCACAGACTGGCGGTGCTGCTGCTCGTCTTCGTCTTCGGGAACTCCTTCCTCATGCTCCCCGCAGACCCCACTAGCACCTGCGCTGGGTTGGTGGTGGCCGTGGCCGTGGCCCAGGAGTAGCTAGTACAGATCAGATGCCCAGGAGTAGCTAGCATGGATGCCCAGGAGTAGCTAGTACGTGGCCCAGGAGTAGCTAGTATAAATTGCCACAATGTATGTTCTGTTTGCCTTTACTTTGCTCTCTGCTGCTTGCATTACACTAGTAGAAAAACAGCCTTTGGCAACCGGTACCAATTAATCGGGACTAAAGCCCCCCCCTCTTTGGTACCGGTTCCTTACGAACCGGTATTAAAGGTGCCTCCACGTAGGCATGGAGGAGCCCGCGGGGTTGGAGACCTTTAATACCGGTTTGTAACACGAATCGGAACTAAAGGTCGCTAATATTTTCAGTTATTTGACAAGTTTAGGCTCTAACTACACTTAATCTCTAGTCAAATTACTTACTCGTAGTTAAACTTCCCGCTCGGTCACCCATCCTCCCACTACTCCAACACTAGCACGCTTAACTTCCGAGTTCCTTTCCGTCCCGCTTCCAAGTCATTCGCGCGCATGTTATTGATACTAGTATCATATTAATCCTATTAACATGTAGATCGATGTCACACTTCTTTATTGTTTGAATTCCAAATAATTATTTTAATAAATAAAAGTAATGATGTAATAATAATCTTGAATAAGCCAAATAAACATTAACTTTTTTAATTTGTATTATTTTTAATTTTTTTAATTTTCTTAAATTTTTTATTTGACAACCCTAAAACCTGAAAATTTGAAAATCTAAACATGGCTAACCTTTATGGTTAAGAAATAGTAATTTTTATGCAGGATGAAATTATTAATTTAAAAAATAAAAAAATATAAAATCCTGAATTTCTGGCAAAAACTAAAATGTTCCTGCTTTCATATTTCCATTTGGAATTTTGAGAATCTAAAAATTGACCAACCGGGTAAACCCCGGTGAATTCGGATGTAGCTTTTTTCCACGATCATTTTGATATATTATACGTTTTTTTTTCGATGTCGTATGCAACCAGAAATGCCGTTTTACCTTTTTCTAAACTTTTTTTGCAAATGAAACCATTCGACCGCATGTTTGCCTCAGCCACGTGGAGAAAATTATGCATGCCAGTAATGAACTCGGGACGGCGTCGGTCACCGTACATCCATTGTCGGTTCATCTGCATTATATAAGTATATCAAAAATCATTAATTACACAACATCATGAATATATGAGTTACCAAATTAATTAATATTCAAGTTCATCACATAAAACTAAGTTTTTTTAAAAAAAAAAACAAGAGGCTCACCGAGGTGGTGCCGGCTAGGGGACGACGCTGGCGATCGATGGCGGTGAGGACGGGGACGATACTAAAACCAACAAATCATACTTTAATTTGAGCTCAAATTGCATATAAAACGAATAAAATCGAACACCTTGCTAGCACTAGAAAAATGATACGAGTTAAACTAGCAAAGAAATGAGCTAAATTAGGAACGCCGGAAGAAATGATGATATTGCTAACCCTTGGATAGATGGGTGCCTTCAATCTTGACAAAATGGTGGAGAAAAATGCAGATTTGTTGGAGTGTGAGAGGAGGAAAATATTTGGAAATGTGAGAGGAGAAACAAAAATGGGGCTGGAGACCCTTTAGTACCGGTTCTTTATACGAACCGGTACTAAAGGTGCAGCGCTGGCCCCACCTCCGCATCAAATAAGGTTGCCGGCGTTCTGGGCAGTGAAACCGGTACTAATGCAACCTTTAGTACCGGTTCGTAAGGAAACTGGTACTAAAGGTCAAATCCTTTGGCTAGTTTTCTACTAGTGTTATGGGAACAAGTCAAGGTGTCGATCGGCAAAATACTATGCCGATGGCTTTTTATCGGTGCCGTCGGCATAGGCCCTGAATAAGGCAGGTCGTGAAGCGTCGGCACAGCAAAGCCGTCGGCATAGGAAAGTTTATACCGACGGTGGCCATCGGCACAAAAAAAAGGCCATCGGCACAAGCTCGGTCAGGCAGACGTCGTTATTTTTTCCCCTCTAGCCCTATGCCGACGGCCAGGCCGTCGGCACAAGCCTAGATTTTTTTCCCTCCAAGCACCCCCTAGATCGACTTTTTAAGTTTCAACTAAATGGTAGAAATTGATAAAAAAATTCAAAAAATAAAATCCTTCGAGATGTCCATGTGTTATGTCATCTAGTTGCAAGAGAATTTAACAAAAATGAATTTCGATCTTTTTTTGCAAAATTGCGTCGTGTATCGGTAAAATGGCATTAACTTTTGCATACGACGTCGGAAAAAAAATTAGTATATCAAAATGATCTTGTGAAAAAACTTTTGCATCTGAATTCACCAAGGTTTTCCCGGTTGGCATTTTTTTGATTCTCAAAATTCCAAATGAAAATATGAAAACAGGAAGATTTTAGTTTTTGTCAGAAATTTAGATTTTTTAAAAAATAAATAAATTAATAATTGCATCTCGCATAAAGATTACAATTACGTAATCATTGATGTTAATTTAAATAATTGTTTAAAATTGAAAATTATAAAGGGTTGTAATATCACGGTGTAGGAGTTAATAGGATTGATAGGTAGTATTATAAACAAGGTGTCATTTCTTTCTTGGAAGTTCAACTTGAAGGAATAGAGAAATTAAGCGCGCTAGGATTGGAGTAGTGTGTGGATAGGTGACCAATTGGGAAGTTGGATCATGAGTGTAATTTTACTTAAAATTAAGTGTAGTTAGAGTTAACAATTATCCATGTGAGAGATTAAGAAAATTTGAATTTTTTTTGAATTTTTCTATGCTGACGGCCAAGCCGTCGGCACAAGTTGTTGTGCCGGCGGCAAATGCATCTATACTGAGGATATATTGTACCGATGGCAAGGTGCCAACGGTGGCCGTTGGCACAGCCTATGCCGGCGGCTAAATTGGCCTATGCCGACGGCACCTTGACTGGTTTCCGTAGTGTTGCGTCTTCGGTTTTATTCTGTGGTCTAAGAAATAGTTGTCACAATCGGTGCCTAAAGTTGTCCCATCTTTGGCGTAACACCTTCCCATGGTTTTGATTACTAGATGAATTACTACACACCACAAATTTTAATATCACGGCTAATAAATTCAGATTCAAGTGTTGTTCGAAAAATTCTTTTCAGAAAATGGGAGAACTGGCTCTTATTAAGAACACTATAGGAATGGACGCATACGCCGATGGCCGGCTGCCCTCGGCGTAGCCACGCCTGGCCCTCGGCGTAGGCTACGCCGACGGTAGACCTCGGCGTATGGCATCGGCGTCTACCACCCTCGGTATAGTAGCCGGGCTACGCCGACGGCAAAACCGTCGGCATGCAAATTTTAAAAATTCGAATTTCCTTTTTCCAAAAAAAATTCAAAAAAAAATTTCGAAAAAAATACTTTTTTTTATATGCCGACGGCAATGTTTTAAATTTTTTCAAATTTTAATTTTTTTTACACTAATTTTTTTTTACTTGTTTATCTTTCACCCATACACTTTTAACTCTAAGTACACTTAATCTTAGGTCAAATTACAATCATGGTTAAACTTCACAGTCGGTCACCCATCCTCACACTACTCCAACCTCAGCACGCTTAACTTCTTGGTTCCATTCGGATGAGCTTCCCTTAAACAATTGACACCTTGCTGATAATAATAGCCTATCAACCCTATTAACCATTGGACCGTGATGTCACAACTCTTTATTTTTGAATTCCAAACAATTACTTAAGTAAATAATAATAAATATATAAGTAACAATGAATAATAATATTGAATTCTAATAACAATAAAATTATTTTATTTTTTGGTTTTTTTCTATTTAATATGGAATAATTAATATCTTTAAATCGAAAAATCAAAATTCCACAAATAATATGTCTAAATCGATCAGAAAAATGAGAGGAATCTAAATATAACATCCATATCATCATTTGAACCTAAAAATTAGAGGAATCCAAATATGACATCCAGTTTGCCATCTGGCCAAAACGGCCCCCTCGGGAGATGCGAAATGGCCGTACCGGGCGCGCTGGTGCACCGTTCGCCAACACGCTAAACGAAAAAAAATTAGCACATAAAGTGATGTGTTATAGAACTAAAAATATTTTTCGCGGAATTTATTGAGCGACGGAAAGTGTACCCCTATTTCAAACCCGATCAGTTTCCAGCGGATTTGGCGGGACGCCGCAGGAAGCCGCAGGGATTCCTAGATAGCTAGCGCGCACATATGGCATGTGATATGTGGTGCGGAGGTGGTGTCCTACCACTACACGGAGGTCTCGCGCAATACTAAAATACGCCCCATGTAGCTGCTTCACAAAAAAAAATCGATTTGCCACCCCGAAAATGAAAAAACCATCGCCCATAGGTCGGATTGGAAATCCGCTCCCGGGGCCATGCCTTCCTTCCCAGGGACCACGCACGTGCCAAATATGGCCTCGTTCCGACAAACTATGCGGTGTCACAGGCCGTTTCCTACTCATTTGCCCTAAAATCCATAGAACTCCGGATCTGATAGCCCTGTTTATGAAGGGTTTTCCAAAATAATTGCCGTATTCTAATTCCGACCTTTGGAGTGGTTACCAGGACACATAAAATGATGCCATGCGGCTCCAAGGGATTTTCTGACTTCGTTTAAATTGCCATTTGGCCAAAACGGGCCCCCACGGAGATGCGGTATGCCCGTACCGGGTGCGCTAGTGCACCTGTTCACCATCACGCTAAACGGAAAACATTTAGCACATAAAGTAATGTATCATAGACATAAAAACATTTTTCCTGGAATTTATTGAGCGACGAAAAGTGTACCCCTAGTTCAAATCCGGTCAGTTTCCAGCGGATTCGGCGGGACACCGCAGGAAGCCGCAGGGATTCCCAGATAGCTAGCGCGCACATATGGCATGTGATATGTGGTTCGGAGGCGGTGTCCTACTACTACGCGGAGGTCTCGCGCAATACAAAAATACGCCCCATGTAGCTGCTTCACAAAAAAAACCGTTTTGGCACCCCGAAAATGAAAAAACCATCGCCCATGGGTCGGATTGGAAATCCGCTTCCGGGGCCTTGCTTCCCATCCCAGGGACCACGCACGTGCCAAATATGGTCTCGTTCCGACAAACTATGCGGTGTCACGGGCCGTTTCCTACTTATTTCCCCTAAAAGCCATAGAACTCCAGACTTGATAGCCCTGTTTGTGAAGGGTTTTCCAAAATAACTGCCGTATCCCAATTCCATCTTTTCGAGTGGTTACTAGGACACATAAAATAACACCATGCGGCTCCGCGGGATTTTCTGACTTCGTTTAAATTGCCATCTGGCCAAAACGGGAACCCGAGGACATATAAGAAAGTGTTTGAATTGTTACTATGTTAACATGGTACTGTACATGATTCAAATATGCATGATTTTGACATAAACGAATAGAGGATATTTTTCTGAACATTTTGATACCTTATACGCATTTTTCTGACATCATATGAATTAGTTATGATTTTTACAAAATTAGACAAATTTAAAAAATATCTTACGCCGAGGGTGGCCGTCGGCGTAGCCCTGCCTACGCCTAGGACCAAATATATGCTGAGGGCTGCCCTCGGCGTAGACTTCGCTACGCTGACGGCAACGATACGCCGAGGGTCAGACGGGCTGGCTGGCCGTGCCGGGCCATACGCCGACGGCCCCGACATTTGGCCGTCGGCGTACGTCGCCATTCCTGTAGTGGAAGGCGGGTCGAGGCACCCGAGCCAGAGATGGCCTTCAGCCGCAGCTTGGTTTCTATCACATGTCCGTGAAGTAATACATCACATCACAACTAGCAGGATGAAGGAGATGGATGTGTGTATAAATCGGCTTGGCTAGCTTGTTCCATATTAGGTTTCTTTTTGATAAAAGGCATTAAATGCCCAACTTTAAATTAATAAAGCCAGAAGTTCAAGATGTTTACAAGCACACACCACCGCACCACCCCCGTAGGGAGGATGATCAACAAAACAAAATAACCGGGGATGGCCACCCCACACACATGCCGCAAGTACAGGAAGAACAAGTGCACTTGAAATCAACGGCGACATCCCTTTAAGCTTTCAGCTTCATGGCTTCATGGCCACATACAGCTCCCTTAGCTCTCGCACCATCCAGCTTAGGCCCTCCTTTTCCAGTGACTTGAATTTGATGCTCCACAACTGCAAAAATATGATAATTTTATAGATTAAGTCAGCTGGGTGGTTGAGCACCTTTTTCTCAATGGTGAGTTTATTATGGGTAGTCCACGGAGCCCGGGATTGTGCTAGGAAGAGAACCCATAGAACTCGACGTTTGAAACCCGTAAAAACGGATAGAATTGCATGAAATTGGGGGAAGTTTGCAGGACGCCAGTTGCACCCCAGCAACTGCCGCAGAACTGACCAAGAAAAAACAGCCAGAGAACACGATCCTCCAAGGCTCCACAGAGAGAGCAGCGGCCATTTGACGGGCCCTATCGAATAGCGATTTGTTGGCTGGAGGGAAGTTTGTCAAGCGCTAACTGCCAAGAGAAGATCTTTATTTTGAGCGGGAGCTTCGTGTCCCACATGTCCTTAAAATGGGCTACCGTTGCTCCTTGGGATAGGCGAGCATACATTGATTTGACAGAGAACTTGCCAGATTGTTCCAAGTGCTAGGAAATCTTGTCCCGCCCACGAACAAGTTCGACACCTTGGACACGCTGAACCAACTCTCTCCACTGGCGCAGGCCCTCCTGGTCCAGGGAGCGACGAAAACGGATCGCTAAGTCAAAATCGCGACAAGCACACGCAACCGAGATGTCCCGTGACTCGCAAATCGCAAATAAATCAGGGAAGGCGTCCTTAAGAGGGGCATTCCCTAGCCACCAATCAAGCCAGAAGCTTGTGTGAGTCCCATCCCTAACTTCATGCTTTGCACCAACCTTAAAGAGGTGCTTCACTTTGTGCAGGCTTTTCCAAAATTGGGAGCCGCCACCGCCATTGCCAGAAAACAAATCCTCCACATCCGCATATTTGGCTTTCACGATCTTGGCCCAAATCGTATCCTCCTCTTGGTATAATCTCCACACCCACTTGAGGAGAAGAGCCACATTCATCTTCTTGGTGTTGAGTAGGCCAAGTCCCCACATTTCCTTAGGTCTACAAATCGTTGGCCAATTCACAAGGTGATATTTACGTTTCGGCCCCGAGCCCTCCCAGTAGAACTTGGATCTGTGCGAGTCAAATCTTCCATGAATCCCATCATGCAAGAGCAACAAACCCATGGAAAACATTGGAAGATTATCGAGACAAGCGTTGGAGAGAATAAGTCATCCACCCGAGGACAATAGTCTTCCCAACCAAGGCGCAATCTTGACCGCAAACTTTCTAACCAAAAAGAGCCACTGCTCCAGAGTTAATTTTCTATCAAAGATAGGGAGGCCAAGGTAGATGAAAGGGAACTCTCCCAATTTGCAATTGAGTTTGTGCACGACACGAATTTGAGCAGCCATATCTTGGCCCATAACCATGACCTCGCTCTCGTGGTAGTTTATTTTTAATCCTAACATGTCCTCGAAACACATCAGGAGGAATTTGAGGTTTGTAATGTCTTCATCAGTATTTTGGATCAAAATCAGGGTGTCGTCAGCATATTGCAGATGCGAAATTCCCCCAGGAATAAGCTCTGGAACCAACCCATGTATGTGACCTGCCTCCATTGCTGCAGAAAGAATGCCGGACAGCGCTTCGCCAATGAAGTTAAACAATACCGGTGAGAGCGGATCCCCTTGTCGCACTCCCCGCTTGTTGCGGAAAAACGGACCAACGACGCCATTGATACAGATCGCAGTCTGGCCACCCGAGACTAGCTGTATGATCTGGTAAATGTATCCTTCATCGAATCCTTTACAACTCAAGACCTCGGTCAGAAACTCCCAGTTGACCCGGTCGTATGCTTTCTCGAAGTCAAGTTTTAGCAGAATTCCCCCTTGCTTCTTGATCCTGAGGGTATGAATGATTTCAATCAGCGCAAGGGGGCCGTCCAGGATATTCCTTCCTATGATAAACGCAGTCTGATTGGGGCTGATGATACGGTTCGCAATTGGATCTAGGCGAGTGGCGTAAGCTTTGGAGATGATCTTGAAAATCACATCAATGAGGGTGATTGGTCTATATTGGGAGATGTGTTCTGCCCCAGGAACCTTCGGGATGAGAGATAGAATGCCAAAATTCAACCTTGCGATATCAATGCGCCCCAGCACAAAGTCATTGAGAATATGTAATATACCAAGTTTGAGTTGTGGCCAGAATTTCTTGAAGAAAAGAACATGGAATCCATCTGGGCCAGGGGCCGTGTCCGTTTTCATCTCGTTGACTATGGACTCAAGCTCCAATTCCGTGAAGGTAAGAGCTAGGTTAGTATTCTCCTCCTCTTATACACGCCTAACACTAACCCATATGTTGGGCGCCAACCCACTTCCCCGTGGAGTCGTGGTACCAAGGAGTTCCCTGTAAAACTCATAGATATGTTCTTGGATCATTCTGGTCTCTGTGATGACGCCCTCTGCACCAGTGAGTGAAGTGATATGACATTTGCGGCGCCTCCCATTGGCCACCGCATGGAAATAAGCGGTGTTGGCATCTCCCTCTAGTGCCCACCGAACTCTACCGCACTGCCGCCAGTATTCCTCCTCAACCCTGTATAAGTGGAGCAACTGATCTTCCAAGTGGTATCCGATAGCCCAGGCCTCCTTGTCTAGCCCAGATGAATCAGCTTGGACATCCAGCTGCGCGATCTGAAGGAGCAAGGAAGCTTTTGATTCTTTTGATTCCTGTCCCAAGTTATGACTCCAACCTTGCAGATTTTGTCGAAGTCCCGCACTCATAAACACCCACTAGTCGATTATATCCCTACCACCCACCTTGGTGAGCAGCCTATCCCACGTTGCCGGCACCAAAGGGAGAAATCTTCCCGCTCAAACCACCCTGTTTCGAAAAAGAACCGATTACTGCGTACAGGGAAACCTTCCCATGTATCAAAGACCAAAGAGGTATGATCAGATCCCAGACTGGTCTCCGCTGCAAGCGAGCAGAGGGGGAAAACTGCCTCGAAGGAGGCCGACTTTGTCGAGAGCCGAACGAACATGATTGAGCTGGCGATTGGTCCAGGTATACCTCGCCCCCGTTCGAGGAATTTTCCTAAGCGCCCAAGAGGTGATGTTATCATTGAACAGGTCAATCAACGGCCAGTTCAGGTTGTCATTATTTTTATCTGCCGCTGACCTAATGAGATTGAAATCACCACCCATCAGAAGAGGTAGTGTTGAGGAGGTAATTTTTTCTGAAATTTCTGCCAAGAAGCCACGGGCCCTCCCGTGGTCCGCTGGCCCATAAATCCCCATGATTTACATCAAATGATTAGATGTTTGGTGAAGCACAGAGAGGCTAAGGAAGTGTTGGCCCTTATCCATCCTTCCAACCTCGAAAATACTGTCTCTAACCCCGGTGAGCATGCCTCCGGAGTGACCGTTTGCCGGAAGCCACCACCAGAAGAACTTTTCCCCAACTTCTAGACTCCGAAGTCCCGTATCTGTAAACTCTTGTTTTACTGTTTCTTGTAGGAATACCATGTCAATCTTGTGGAGGCTTAGATACTCCTTAAGGATGGTTCGGTGCCCCCTCCAGCCAAACCCCCGGATATTCCAGAATAAGCACCTCATTGGGAACCCTTCCCTAGGGCCCGTGCTTGGCGGGTAACAGGACGATGACCAATAGGATGGGGTCTACGAGCAACCCTTCTGCGGGTGAGCCGTGATGGCAACACTTTAAACTTCCCACTATTAGACAGGGGCTCGTCTTTGGGTTGTACCTGAGAAGGGTCGACAACCGCCCCCTGGATGGCTGCGGCCTGCTCAAGGTCCTCCTTAGCTTTTGCAGCATCAAGTTCGATTTGTTTCCGCGCTGCAGCAAGCTCCGCTTGAGCCAGTTCTCTGGCTTGGAGGAGGGCAACCATATGGGCTGGGGAGCCCTCCGCCGATTTGAATAAAATACAGATATCCTTTGCAACTTGGAGGAGGTGTTCGACGGAAGAGGAATGAAAGGCAGAAAAACTAGCAAGATCAGGAGTGGACGGGGAGTTACCTGGTGGCGCAGTAGCAGGGCCCACATCACTTTTTGGTGCAGCAGCCTTCGACTTGGTTGTGTTCCTCTTGTCTGCAACCGCACGGATAGCCCTCTCCAGCATTGGTCCTTCTGTGTGTCCCTTTCCCCTGGCACTTTTGCGTTACGAAAAAATTACTCTGGTACATGCATTATCTTTGGTCGATGAGAGAGATCGGAAGAGGGTGGGGTGGCTGTGTAACCTATCAGATGTGTGGTACTGTCAGAAACATGACTGTGTGCTAATTTTTTTACAGGATTGCATTGGGGCTATTGATGGTACTGATGTGACTGCAAAGGTACCGAGATCAATGTCTGCAGCATTCCGCGGGAGGAAGCACTACACCAGCCAGAACGTGCTAGCAGCTGTGGATTTCGATATGAGGTTCACCTACGTGCTTGCTGGGTGGGAGGGTTCAGCTCATGATGCGAGCATCCTAGCCGACGGCTTGGCAAGGCCTGATGGGTTGCAAATCCCTGAGGGTAAGTTCTACCTTGGAGATGCTGGATATGCATGCCGACCTGGTATTCTACCTCCCTTCAGGAAAACAAGGTACCACCTCAACGAGTTCTCTGCGAAGCACCGACCTCAGAATGCGAAAGAGTTGTTCAATCTGAGACACTCAAGCCTTAGAGTCACCATTGAGAGGGCCTTTGCTGCATTGAAGAACAGGTTCAAGGTCCTTGACCAAAAACCGTTCCACACTTTTGACACTCAAGTAAAGCTGGTCCTTGCTTCCTGCATTCTTCACAACTGGATCCTAGGTTGGGGCGAGGATGAGTTCTTCGAAGAGGTTGTCACTTATGATGAAGTAGAGACCGGCCATGGCGTGGAGGCAGGCGACAATGATGCCTGGAAGGAGAAGAGGCTAGAGTGGGCACAAGCAATATGGGAAGCCAGAGGCAACACCACCATCTGAGAAGAAGAAGTGAAGAAGAAGTGAAGAACCCCCCTTTGATCCCATGTTTCTCTAACCCCAATTTGATCCCCGTATGTTGAACTACTCCGTGATGATAAACTGCCATTCATAGTAGCTAGGGAGCATCGTGTTATGAACTACCATTCGTACTAGCTAGGGCTGATTTCGTCAACTGGTTCCTTCGTTAGTCTGCAACTGTAATGAACTGATATCTGTGTGATGGGAGGTAAGAGCATGGTAAGGCTACCAGTTGTACAGATGAGGTAACCTTAGGCACGCCTCGATGGTACCAAACAGGCATAATCTCATCTCCGTCGAGATTTCGGGTTGGCTGCAGGCAAACAAACAGAAGCCCTTTTTGGCCCAACCGATGCAACCCGACCTACCAAACAACAGGGCAATTCTGGCTCGTGGCTCGTTCTGGACGTGCAGGTGTACTTGCACCACTGCGCTAGTGAGCCAGGATTCGGGCCAGGCTACCAAACGCGCCCAAAGTGATGGGAACTACACACGCGCGCGCTGCCGTGCAGACAAAAAAAAAATCTTTCCTGCACATTTACACGTGCTATACTAAAGCAGGTTTCCATTCTTGCCATATGGCCAGCTACCTCGCCGCGTTTGTACATATGACCCATATTGCACCTCCTCGACCATATCTGGCTTGCATCTGATGAATGGCAAGAAAAAATTACCGCTGGTAGGTTGGTTGGCTGTGATGCGTGACACAAAGGAAACGTGTGCATGTTGGTGGTGACAAAGAGGACTTCATGCTTTCTCACCTAGCTTTACTCTCATACTGCATGAGCTGCAGAGGTACATACGCCGCTCATGTAATGCACGGTAACTCCGAGGCAAGTCAACCCAGAAACTATTTTTTTTTTCGCTCTGGCACCTGGCACGGCAATGTGTGACACTTGGTAGCAAGTAAATGAAGAAGGAAAGACTTTGCCGAACCTAGAGGCGCCATTGATGGCAGAGAGGAGATTCGGGCACGCCTACCCAGGGTCCACTGCCACCGCCGTCGCGCTGCTCACCATAGCATCAGAGCAGGTACAATAAGGTACAGTCAGCTGGCTATAAGAGATAAAATACTATTATATTTTGGCTTAGTTGGAGGAGTGAGAATAGGAGAGAGAAGGTAAGTGGGCTCTAATGCAAAAGCCAGCTCTAGCACGTGCTCATAGGCACTTTGTGAAAGTGAAAGGTGGGCCATAATTTTACTAAAGTAGTACATTTTAGAGTCAACTATTGTATATGATAGCTATAAGCTAGCTATAGATGGCATGGCAAACCACTATAGCCAGCAGCTGGCTATACTATTGTTCTTGCTCTCAGCCGGCTACCGCGGCCATTAACGCTACCCGAGCCACCACCCGGCTCCGATCTCCTTTGGAGACAGTCGGAGGACTTGCCCCTTGGGGATTGCCGATTAGGCTTGCCGCCAAAGGTGGTAAAGCCGGTCGGCAGAGCGGTTCAGGGCAGATGTTATGAGAAAGTTCTCCCTTTCGAGCCGCCCTAGGAGGATGACACGTGCCAAGGGTGTGAGCGGGGGAGGTGGCTGGGGAACGACCGGAGCCCCTGTCTGGTGGCAACGGCTGCTAGATCATCGGCAATGTATCCTACAAAGATAGAATAACCTTAGTGATATGTGTCACCCATGCACACATATAGTATTTGAGGCGTTCGTCATACATAGTCAATTTCCTTAGAGAGAGAGCTAAACTTTCATTGGCTTTGCCTATGTGACTACTACCTCCGTTTCAAAGAATAAGGTGCACGCTTTTTCAATACGAACTTTGACCATAAAAATTGAGCAACAAAATCTTGATTATATTATATGTAATTAGTATCGTTGGATTCGTATTGAAAAGTACTTTTTAATGATATTAATTTCATACAAACAATCTTTATCTATTTGAAGTAATTCTTGGTCAAACAAAAAGCACGTAAAACGAGGACGTCTTATTCCTTGAAACGGAGGTAGTAGTATACAAGGTTATTTCTTCCCGTTCTTGAAAAAATAGCAGCAGACGCCGGAATTACCGGTTACCAGAAATACCGGTCCAAATACCGTTCATGATTTTTCTAACAATTAATTTACCAGAAATGCATCCTGCCTTTGTGGTCGCATGGGAAGTTTAATTAGCTTATTATTTTCGTGTGTGGCAGACATACAATATGATCAATAGTATCATATAATTTCAAATCAAATCCAATGACTACAGGAACAAATTTTCTTCTTGCAAACTAACTGCTAATTAGCTCGAGCTGGCATATGTATCATGCACACGTGCACACATATAGCAATGCATGGAGGCATTTGTCATATACTATACGATAAAATCCGCTAGAGAGAGATAAACTTTCATTTTGTTGGCCTGTGCGAATATTATATATGTTAGAGCAAATTTATCCACACGTTCGGTTCATCGGGCATGGATCTAGAGGAAAAACTCACTCGGCGCGCCTACATACAAAAAAGACAATGTTCCTGTGTACACAGGCAAGCAATAAGTTGTGTGTGGTCCTTAAGCAAAAATGGTAGCCATGTGCGTGTTGTGTGGGTGACCGCGCGCACAGCACACAAAATATCTCCGACGATCATGTCTTTCAACTGTGTGCCACATCAAGTGCTACCTCGACGCGTTCGTCCGTGACCAAAATTGCAGATGCACCCACAATTACGAACGGACTTGAATTTTGATCCGCCAAAGCGTTGTTCATGCTGGTCGTGCCATATTTTGTGGAATGAATCCGAGGAAGTGATCCATTGATAATGGCACACGGTTGCAGCGATCTGCGTAGACGAAAGACAATCCTCTGTTACACAGCCCATGCAAAAAAGTGTTGTATTGTGGCATTTGAGCAAAAAAGATGAGCCATTGCCAATTTTTGGTCAAAGAGAGAAATGGAGAGAGAGATTGCATGGGTGACTATCTGGCCTGGTAGCCATGTGCGGGATGTGTGTATGAAAGACAGTGACCAGAGAGACACTGAGCTGCACAAACATTTGCCGTGCAGTGCCTACTGAGAGACATCTGCTGAGCATGTTCTACTGTCCTTCAATTGCACCACATCAAAAGCAGTTGCCCTTCTCGCGTATGGCCAGCTACCTCGGCGCGTTCGTCCGTGACCAAAAACTGCATGCATACATAATTGCATCTGCACCTACCATTACGACCGGAGAACTTGAGTTTTGATCCGGACACGCGTTCATGCTGGTCGTGCCAAAGTGGAGTGCGTACTGGAGATTCAGAGATATACTGTGTACGCTGCGGGCTGTGTCACTCCGGCCTATATAACAGCCTCGGCCCTCTGCTTCCTACTGCTAGTCTTCTAGCTACTCCCACGCTCCCCTCCATTGTTGCAGCACCCACATCCAGAGCGGATCGAGCGAGAGTGGACTGAGCGAGCCATGGCACTGGACGGAGCTGTACCTGCCCGTCTCCCTCCTCACCGGCTCCCTCCTCCTCACCACCCTCACTACAGGAACGCGCCGAGACGCCGACGGCTAGCTGCCCTCGGCGTATGCCTCGCAAGCCATCGGCGTAGCATACGCCGAGGGCAGCCCTCGGCGTAGCCCCTCGGGCTAGATGGGCCTCGGCGTAGGCTTTTTTGCCCTCGGCGTAGCCTGGCCGTCGGCGTAGCAGTTGCTACACCGAGGGCAGCCCTCGGCGTAGACAGGCCGTCGGCGTATATTTCGAATAATCAAATTTCAATTTTTTTAAAAAAAGTTATTATTTTTTCCTTTTTTTTCTCCTTATTTTTTTCATTTACTTGTTTATCACACTTTGAACTCTAGGTATAGACTTAACTCTAAGTTAAATTACAACTTCCCATTCGGTCACCCATCCTCACTCTACTCCAGCCTCAGCACGCTTTACTTCCTGGTTCCATTCGGGTTAGCTTCCATTAAAGAAATGACACCTTACTGATAATATTACCTTATCACTCCTATTAACCCTTGGAACGTGATGTCACAACTCTTTATTTTTTGAATTTCAAAAAATTACTTAAGAAAACAACAATTAATATATAAGTAATAACAATATAGAATTCAAATAACAATAAATGATTTTTTGTCTTTTATTTAATATGGAACAATCAATATTTTTAAATCCATAAATCGGAATATGGTAAATAATATGTCTAAATCGATCAGAAAAATGATAGGAATCCAAATATAACATCCATATCATCTTTTGAACCTAAAAAATGAGAGGAATCCAAATATGACATTCAGTTTGCCATCTGGCCCAAAAAGGCCCTTGGGAGGTGCGGTATGGCCGTACCGGGCGCGCGGGTGCACCCGTTCGCCAACGCGCTAAACCAAAAGAAATTAGCACATAAAATGATGTGTCGTAGACCTAAAAATATTTTTCCAAAAATTATCGAGCAACGGAAATTGTACCCCTTGTTCAAATACGGTCAATTTCCAACGGATTCGGCGGGACACCGGAGCAAGCCGCAGAGATTTTCAGATGGCTAGCGCGCGCATATGGCATGTGATAGGTGGTGCGTAGGCGGTCTCCTACCACTGCACGGAGGTCTCACGCTATCACCTAACTTGTTCCTTGTAGCTGCTTCACAAAAAAAAGCTATTTCCACACCCCGAAAATGAAAATACCATTTCCCGATGGACGGATTGGAAATCCGTGACCGGGCCTTGCTTCTCTTTCCAGGGACCACACACGTGCCAAATATGGCCTCGTTCCGAGAAACTATGCGGTGTCATATGCCGTTTCCTACTCATTTCCCCTAAAACCCATAGAACTCGATCCGGACGTGATAGCCCTGTTCGTGAAGAGTTTTTCAAAATAATTGCCGTATCCCAATTTTGACTTTTGGAGTGGTTACTAGGACAAATAAAATGATTCCATGCGAAGCCGCAGGACTTTCTGAATTCGTATAAATTGTCATCTGGCAAAAACGGGGGAGGTGCAGTATGGTTGTATCGGGCGCGCGGGTGCACCCGTTCGCCAACGCGCTAAACCGAAAAAAATTAGCACATAAAATGATGTGTAGTAGACCTAAAAAAAATTTCCCAAAATTTATCGAGCAACGGAAAGTGTACCCCTAGTTCAAATCCGGTCAGTTTCCAACGGATTCGGCGGGACACCGCAGGAAGTCATAGGGATTTTCAGATGGCTAGTGCGCGCATATGACATATGATAGGTGGTGCGTAGGCGGTCTCCTACCACTGCGCGGAGGTCTCACGCTATCACCTAACTTGTTTCTTGTAGCTGCTTCACCCGTTTCCTACTCATTTCCATCAAAGTTTTGGACATATGAATTATTGTGACAAACTTCATTATTTAGATATGCATGATTTTGATATAAACGGATTGAGGATGTTTTCCTGAAAATTTTGATACCTTATATGCATTTTTCTGACATCGTATGAATTAGTTATGATTTTTACAATTTTGTACAAATTTTAAAAAAGAGCTACGCCGAGGGTAGCCGTCGGCGTAGAGCCAAGAAAAAATACGAGGAGGCTATGCCGAGGGCTGCCGTCGGCGTAGCCCTGCCTTACGCCGAGGGCTTTTATATGCCGAGGGTGGCCGTCGGCGTATCATGGCCTACGCCGACGGCGCAGCTACGCCGACGGCTCACGCCGCGAGCTGACTTGGCTAGGGTCTACGCCGACGGTCCCGACTTTTGGCCGTCGGCGTAGAGAATGGCCGTCGGCATCTTCAGCCATTCCTGTAGTGCCTCGCTGCGGCCACCATCCTCCTGTACGTGCGGACGACCCTCAGCTCCGCGGAGGCCCAGAAGGCCAACGCCAGGCGAGAGCTGACCAAGCTGCTCCTCCTCGCCGTCGGCCTCTCCGCCGTGTCCACCATCCTCGCCGTCTTTACCTTCGGGTTCGGGGTTCGTTACCGCACAGGACATACCAGCCTGATATTTGGCTAGCCGGCTTGTGCACACACACACACACACACACACACATATATATATATATATATATATATATATATAATACAGTCTGACACCCTCCCTCAATCTTAACTATGGCCAGAGGTACTAAGCAAGTTAAGATTGCGCCTGCAACCGTCAAACAATGGCTGAGGTAGTGGCTTCGTGAAGATGTCAGCAAGTTGATCCTTCGAAGAGATGAACTTGATACGGAGTAGCTTCTGGGCAACACATTCCCTCACAAAGTGATAGTCAACTTCGATGTGTTTTGTTTGGGCATGAAAGACTGGATTAGATGACAAATATGTGGCACCGATATTATCACACCAAAGAACAGGAGATGTGCGCTGAGAAATCCTCAACTGTCTCAACAACGACTGAACCCATATAAGCTCTGCTGTGGCATCTGCAACCGCATTGTACTCAGCTTCAGTACTACTGCGAGAAACTGTAGCTTGTTTACGAGCACGCCAGGCGATCAAGTTGGATCCAAGAAATACTGCATATCCCCCCGTGGATCGCCTGTCATCAGGACTACTAGCCCAACCAGCATCGGAGAACGCAGATAGGACACAGGATGGAGTAGCACGCACAGCCATGCCATAAGACAAGGTGTGACACACATACCGAAGAATGCGTTTCACAGCTGACCAATGGGAATCAGTGTGAGCATGGAGAAACTGACACACCCGATTAACTGCATAGGAGATATCAGGGCGAGTGATGGTCAAATACTGAAGTCCACCAACCAAGCTCCGATATTCTGTAGCATCATCAGCAGAGAGAGGATCACCATCAAAGGCAAACAGCCGATCAGAGGCAAACATAGGTGTAGCAACCGGCTTGCACTGAAGCATACCAGCACGACGCAAAAGATCCTGAGAGTATTTCTGCTGAGTAAGAATCAGTCCATCAGCAGAGGAAAGAACCTCCAGGCCAAGAAAATAGTACAGTTTCCCAAGATCCTTGACAGCAAAATCGGAGCTCATAGCAGTCACCAGTCGATCAGCAGCAGTAACCGAGGAACTAACAAGAATAATGTCATCAACATAGACCAGTAAGTACATAGTCACCTCAGGCCGCTGGAGCAAAAAAAGTGACGTATCAGCAGTAGAGGGAACAAAACCCAGAGCCCGAAGAACAGCTGCAAGACGTGCATGCCAAGCACGAGGAGCTTGCTTCAACCCATAAAGAGCCTTGACAAGATGACACAAATGATGCGGACGAGCAGGATCAACAAAACCAGGGGGTTGCCGCATGTATACCTCTTCCTCAAGGACACCATGAAGAAAAGCATTCTGAACATCTAACTGGCGCAAAGACCAGCCACGAGTAACAGCAAGAGAGAGCAGAATGTGAATAGTCGCTGGTTTGACCACAGGGCTGAAAGTATCCTCATAGTCCAGACCATACCGTTGCTTGAACCCCTTGGCAACAAGACGCGCCTTGTATCGCTCAATAGTGCCATCCGCATGTTTCTTGACTTTAAACACCCATTTCGAGTCAATAACATTAACACCTGAACGAGAAGGAACCAACTGCCAAGTGTCATTTTTGTGTAGCGCCTGAATCTCCAACTCCATAGCAGCACGCCAGTGTGGAATACCCAGAGCAGACTGAAAATGGCGAGGTTCAGCAGTGGGATCAAGGGCAGACTGGGCCACACAGGCAGCAATCCACGCAATAGTTCCGTCAGTGCGAAGGCGTGGACGAACAATGCCGCTTTTGCTGCGTGTATGAGGACGCAGTGGTGGCGGTGCAGGTGGTGATGTAGACACCGCAGGAGCATTTGCAGCTGTCGTGGTGGTGGAAGATCCCGATGCAGAAGGGGCATCCATGTGCACCGGCGAGGAGGCAGATGGCCCAGGCGAGGTGGGCGGTGACGAGGCAGGGGACGCACATGGCGAACCAGCAGGAGACGCCGGCCCAGGCGACGCTGGCCTAGACAACGCCGGCCCAGGTGAGGTGGGTGGTGGCGAGGCAGAGGGAGCACCAGGCGACGCCGCAGGGTCGTCCAGCAGGCCGACAAGCAGAAGCCGGGACGGGGCCGGCGCAGACACAGCCCGCGGCGCATCCTCGAGAGGAGCAGCGGGAACTGCATGTCCCAGGCAGGGACGATGATCAACGTCCGGCGATGCAGGGGTAGATGCAGCAACATCTAGCAACTGAACACGTGCGCCTCGACCAGTACCTGCACCATGGTTAGACAACAAGCTCGGGGTATATGCATTATCATGGGGCTCGAGCAGGGCATCTGCGGTGGGTTGGTGGTGGTAGAGGCCATCTGCGGTGGGCTCACGTACTTGTCTGACCCTAGCTAGCAAGCTAGCTATGGCTAAGTGGTGGTCAGCTAGCCAACCGGCGGCGTCCTAGCTAGTAGAGATCAGGGTTGTGCTATGTTAATCAGTGTTTGCAAATTCACGTGTTTGCGCGAGTTCAAGTAGATGTAGCTTTAGTGAGTGTGTTCATGCGTCTAATGTGTCGAGAGGAAGAATGTACCGCCGGTTGATCCGCTTCCACTCCATCCGCCATCTGGCCTACTTGAACAAATTGTCACGATGCTTGTCTATTTTCTGTTTGCTTTTACTTGGCTCTCTACTGCTTTCGTCTTCGGTTTCATTCTGTGGTCTAAGAAATAATTGTCGCAATCGGCGGTTACTGTTGTCCCAGCTTTAGTGTAACACCTTCCCAAGGTTTTGATTACTGGATGAATTACTACACACCGCAAATTCTATTATCACGGCTAATAAATTCAGATTCAAATTTGGTTCGATAATTTCTTCCAGAAAATCGGAGAAGTGGCTCTTATTAAGAAAGCGGGTCGGGCGCACCCGAACCAAACACGGCCTTCTGCTGTAGCTGTTGGTTTCTATCAACATGTCCGTGCACCAGTATGTCACACCACAACTAGGAGGAATATAAGGTTCTACGTGTCAAAGTTGTAAAACTAGGATCCTTGCTCGACCCATTTCAGAAAAATTGCAGCATGCAACACCTGCTCAGGCGTGGTTTTATGGAGGGCCACACCTAGCGGGGAAGGAGCAGATGGATGTAGTTAAAAATTGGCCTGACTAGCTTGCTATTACTCCCTCCCTTCGTTCGATATTAGGGTATCGCTCATTTAGTTCAACTTTGTACTCAAACAGCGACAACTTATATAAAATCGGTGGAGTACTAGTATTGTACAAGAACCAATAGGGTTTGTTTTTCCAAAATGGATGAATAATCAATATGGATTATCCATGCGTAAGTTGGCATTATGCAATGCCGTTTCTAAAAGTTAAATGGGAAAATGGAGCTTATAGAGGTTGAACTAGAGATATTTCTCCGTGCAAGAATCTTGATAAGGTCAACTAGTAAAACATTCAGTGCATTCTATAAAAAAATGAAACTCCTATGAACCTATGTTCATCACCCATCACATGCTCAATATGTTTTTTAAAGGATGTTGAAGTTACATCAAAATGATGCACACACCTTTTTTATTATAAAATTCAACAATGTTGTACAAATAAATACACCCCCACCTTCTTTCGGCTATGTGAAAACCCACGTACTCTTCTCTGAAACAGCCTACCTACCTTTTGCTTTTTCAGATAAGTAAATAAGCGGACCTCCTTTCCGGAGAGAAAGTTTCTACTTGACTAACCATGGGGAGTGGTTGGCTGTTAACTAACTGGTCGTAGGTTCGAATCATATTTGGGGAGATTTGATTCATTCAGAATTTGAATTGATAATTATAGCTTTTGTAACTAGGCATTTGGCGCTACACCCACAAGCTGGATGATGAGGGTGGTAATGATCAGGGCACACATGCAGCCTCTTGTTTTTTTTAAGGAAAGCTATAGGGGCGGTTTTATTAATTCTCAAAGATAGTTACATCATCAACTAGAAGTTCATAGATAAAATTAGGTGTGTCATCAATCCACACAATAGATTGTGATCCCTCTGTCTTACTAGCTAAAGTATGAGCTACTCTATTGCTTTCCCTATAACAATGCTAAAAAAAACATGAGCAAAACCCAAAATTTATCCGCTTTCGGTTCAGCGGGCGTAGATGAAAAATTCACACGGGTACATGAATTATTTTTGGCCGATCAGAGAGATAAAGAACCGTGGGGTGGTTCTGTGGCCTGTTGGTATCCATGTCCGTGAGTGTGACAGGAAGTGAGGGGAACTGCACACACGCTGCCGTGGCTACAAAAGATCGCTGGTGCTCATTTACGTGCTATACTAAAGGGGTTGCTGTTCTGGTCATACGGCCAGCTACCTCGGCGCGTTCTTACCTGACCCAAATTGCATATGCACCTCCTCATATTTGCATGTCAGTTGCAATGCGTTGCATCTGATGCATGACAAGAAAAAGTTACTGCTGGTAGGAAGCGTGTGCTAGGTGGTCGTGCCAAAGAGGAGTGCATGCCTGCTAAAAACAATTCAAAGTTTTCATCAAAAGATATTATAAGAAACTTTTTGGGGAGCCGACTAAAAACAATTTTACCTTGATAGAGGATAGGGCTGAAGATATACCTCACCCCTCTCCAAAGGAAAATTCTATTCTCACAGGGGATTCAATGAGGATGTCATGAATCTTTTTGCTCCACTGCAGCTAGATGATCTCGAGTTATATAAGCTTTACTTCAAAGTAATTACCTTCTTCCTAAGAAGGAAGGTGTTGTTCGGATTCAGCCGTACATGCCTATTTGTCTACTAAACATGAATTTTAAGATATTCACCAAGGTAGGTACAAATAGAATAATTGGGGTCGCCCACAAATTTATTAAGCCTACGGAATCTGCTTTCATGCTAGGACAAATATATTTGAAGGAGTTGTCCTTCTACATGAGACAATTCATGACCTTTATAGGAAAAAAATGAATGGCGTTATTTTCAAAATTGAGTTTGAAAAGGTTAATGACAAGGTTGGATGGCCTTTCCTGTTGGAGATATGCCCAAGAGGCAATAATAAAATAGTTATTATTTATATCTTTGTGTTTATGATAAATGTTTACATCCCATGCTATAATAGTATTATCCGGAAACAGTAATACTTGTGTGTTTTGTAAACTTAATAGAGTCCCTAGTAAGCCTCTTGTTAAACTAGCTTGTTGATTAATAGATGATCATAGTTTCATGATCATGAACATTGGATGTTATTAATAACAGGATCATATCATTAAGTGAATGATGTGATGGACATACACCCATAGTAAGCATAGCATATGATCAAGTCATTTAGTTCGTTCTGCTACAAGCTTTTAACTACATAGTAACTTATTCCTCAGACCATGATATCATGTTAATCACCTACACCGGATGAGTACTTTGATGACATCAAACACTACTTCGTAAATGGGTAGTTATAAAAGTGGCATTAAGTATTCAGAAAGTATGGGTTGAAGCACATGGATCAATAGTGGGATTTGTTCATCCAAATGACGGATAGATATACTCTGGGCCCTCTCGGTGGAATGCCATCGAATTAGCTTGCAAGCATGTGACTAGGTCACAAGAGATGTCATATCACGGTACGAGTAAAGAGTACTTATCGGAGACGAGGTTGAACTAGGTATAGAGATACCGACGATCAAAACCTCGGATAAGTAAAGTATCGCGCAACAAAGGGAATCGTTATTTTATGTGAATGGTTCTTTCGATCACGAAGTTATCGTTGAATATGTGGGAGCTATTATGGATCTCCAGGTCCCACTATTAGTTATTGATCGGAGAAGTGTCTCTATCATGTCCACATAATTCGCGAACCGTAGGGTGACACACTTAAGGTTTTGATGTTGTTAAGTAGATATGAATATGGTATGGAGTTCAAATGTTGTTCGGAGTCTCGGATGGGATTCAGGACATCACAAGGAGTTCCGGAATGGTCCGGAGAATAAGATTCATATATAGGAAGTCATATTCCAAGTTTGGAATTGATCCGGTGCATTTATGGAAGGTTCTAGAAGCTTCCGGAATAAATCAGCATGGAAGGTGGAGTCCCGGCTGGACTCCACCAACCCTGGCCGGCCAACCAAGGGAGGGTGGAGTCCATGGTGGACTCCACCACCTTGGCCGGCCAAAGGACAAGGAAGGGAGCAATCCCACTCCACCTAGGTTTCACCCATATGGTAAGTTTTGAGTTGGACTTTTATTCGAATCTTGGGCAAACCCTAGGGGGTTCCACCGATATATTGAAGGGGAGAGGGAGGGGGCCGGCCACCACAGCAGCCCCACCACCCAAGGGCACCCAAGGCCGGCGCCCCAAATGCCCCCCCCCCCTCTCCCAAACCCTAGCCTCCCCCTCCTCCATCTTCTCCTGCGGTGCTTACGGCGAAGCGCTGCCGGAGATCTCCACCACCACCGTCACCACACCATCGTGCTGACGGGATTCTAAGGAGGATCTACTACTTCCGGTGCCCGCTGGAACGGGGAGAAGGACGTCATCATCAACACCGAACGTGTGACTGAGTGCGGAGGTGCTGCCCGACTGTGGCACCGTCAAGATCTTCTACGCGCTTTTGCAAGCGGCAAGTGATCGACTACATCAACCACGAGATCTATCTCATTAACGCTTAGCGATCTTCAAGGGTATGTTGATCATCAACTCGTTGCTACCATCTACTAGATTAGATCTTGGCTTGTGATTCGTTCTTGCGGTAGGAATTTTTTTGTTTTCTATTCTACGAATCCCTACAGTGGTATCAGAGCCGTGTCTATGCATAGTTGGTTGTACGAGTAGAACACAATGGTTTTGTGGGCGTTGATGCTTTTGTTATCTCCTCTTGTGTACTTTGCATCTTGTGGCATGGTGGGATGAAACGGCTCGGGCTAACTTTACATGACCGCGTTCATGAGATTTGCTCCACGCTTGACGTGCAACTTGTATTGCACAAGTAGCTTTGCGGGTGTCTGTCTCTCTCACCATAGTTAAGATTCAACTTACACTAGTGGCTTGACAACAACTGTATCAAAAAAATTCAACTTACACTAGTGGCTTGACAACAACTGTATCAATGTTGTGCTTCTTGTTCATAGGTAGATTGGATCTTACTCGAAACCCCAAGCCACGTAAAATATGCAAACAAAATTAGAGGCGTCTAACTTGTTTTTGCAGGGGTTGGTGATGTGATATGGCCATGATGTGATTATGATTATATTTGATGTATGAGATGATCCTTATTGTAATGTGGCAACTGGCAGGAGCCTTATGGTTGTCTTTAAATTTCGTTTCGACACATCATATTGTAATAGTTGTTACAAGAGGTGGACAACCATGAAGACAGCGCCATTGACCTTGACGCCCCGCTGATGATGATGAAGATCATGCCAGAAGATGATGGAGATCATGACCGTGCTTTGAAGATGAAGATCAAAGGCGCAAGATAAAAGGGTCATATCATATCACATTATAAACTGCATGTGATGTCAATCCTTTTATGCATCTTATTTTGCTTAGTTCACGACGGTAGCATTATAAGATGATCCCTCTCACTAAAAACTCAAGATTAAAAGTGTTCATCCTTAGTTTCCACCATTGCTAAGACTCGTTGTTTTGAAGCATCTCGTGATGATCGGGTGTGATAGATTTAACGTGTGCATACAATGGGTGCAAGCCAGATTTGCACATGCAGAAAACTAAGGTTGACTTGATGAGCTTAGCATGTACAGACATGACCTCGAAACACAGAATACCGAAAGGTAGAGCATAAGTCATATGGTTGATATGATGAACATGTTGATTGTTCGCCATTGAAGCTACATCATCTCACGTGATGATCGGACTTGGTGTAGCGGATTTGGTTTTCGTGTAATCACTAAAGCAACGTGAGGGATGTTGTTTTGAGTGGGAGTTCACCTAGATTGTTTTTTAAAGAATTAAAAATTAGAACTCAAATTTATCATGAACTTAGTCTTAATTATTTGTATATATGTTGTAGATTATGGCGACCCCTACCATCAATTTCAATTCGTTCCTAGAGAAAGAAAAGCTGAAAAACAATGGAAGCAACTTTACGGATTGGTTCCGTAACATGAGGATTGTCCTCACTGCTGGACAACTGCTCCACTAGATGACCCGGTGCGCCCCGGCGCACAGGCAAAAGAAGGACACTAATGTCCAAGAATAAATGGCAAAAGTAAAAGTAAATGTTCAAAAACATATGGTTTGGGAGTAGATAGTAGGTGTAGTTGTAGGTTTTCTGGCGACTTGCCGTGGTTTGGGAGTGGAGCACCGTCTTCTCTGGGCAAGATCTGGTGCGTTTGGTGGTGGTGGCGGCGCGGCGAGGTGCTCCGACGGTTGGAGACGGCGGCGCGGCCTTCTTCCCCACAGATCTCCATCTATAAGCCCAAGGTCTGCTTCTTTCCTCTGGTTTTTGCCTTTGCCCTTTCTGTCCTTCTCTCGCCGGCCGGCCGTGGTGGCGAGGAGTGGAGAAGGAGGATTACGGGCAGGTGGAGGCCAGAGAGAAGCAGGGGCCTCACCCTCCCGGTGTTTTGGTGCGACACCGACGAGCGGCCGAGGAGCGGCGAGCTCAAGCCCCTCAGGTGGGGGATGATCTTGTTTGCTCCTCTTGCCGAGGTCCTTCGCAATAAGCACTCTTGGCCGCAAAGCAGCGTCCTACACGTCATCAACATCGACCTGGCCGGCCGTGGCGGCGAGGAGGAAGATGAAGATGGCGTTGACGATGCTGTTTTCTGCGACCAATTTCTGCCGAATCTGTGGGAAGCTATTTTCTTGAGCAGACCTAAGGCCACTCCATGGCCTATCCAAGTGCCGGCGACGGATTCCGGCGATTCAACCTCCTTTGCGAGGCCCTTCCTGAGGTTTGCAGTCGCATACTACGGCTGCGTGGAGGCAAGTGGTTCCGTCCCCGCCTTTTCGCATGACGGCGGCGTAGCAGACCTCTGGCTCGATGGCGGGGAAAGAGAAGGACCTGATTGCTTTTCATCATCTTTTAGCGAGGTCTTTTCTGCAAATGCTAGGGACCTATGTGTATTTTTAGATCTTATGAGGTCCTTTGTAATATTTTGTACCTCCACCGTTTGGATTTAATGAGAAGCTTCCTGCCCCTTCGGGGCACTCCTTGTTCAGAAAAAAAAACTGCTCCTTCCGGAGTAACGGTCAAGCTGGATGAAAGGAGCACACAAAAATGCAAGGAAAGCACTGCAAGCAAGGGCAAGGAATCAAATATACAGTTTGACCACAATTCATGATAACGTGAAAGCACCGCAACTGAAGATAAAACAAGCTGCTGATATTTTGTAGAATACAAAACCCAACTACTGCCAACATCTTGTGACCCACTAAAATCATCACCATATATATGCAGAGCCAGAGAGCTCTGCTGTTTAGTAATATATTACAATCATTTCATCAAACGTCCGAGAGCAACACACCTTGTATAATCTGTATTTGTGCTTCGTCTCTTCTACTTGCATCAGGTAGGGTGAGATATGCGGCAGTAGAGGGAGATCAAATACATATGCCTAGATAACAACGAACTCGCTGGGCATTATTGGAGACCACCAAGAACACCAAAGAAAATAAGCTAGTGTCATCTAGCACCACCCAGCTCGCATGAGCTTGCTCCAACTTGCGGCCACCACCTCACCAAAAGGCGACACCGCAATGATCCTGGCGTTCACGTCTATCTGCAGTGGATTAAACAGCATGAGATACTAAAATGAAGAAAATTTAGTGGATGGAGTAGAGTAACAGCTGAAGTGGTGAACCACTGCTGGCCTTGCTTGGGTCCTAGAGGTCACGGAGGCTCAACATCATCTGTGCGCACAGCCCGGATACGTTTGATGTGTGGACCGTCGCTGCCCCATGGCCGTATCACGCAACCCCTCATGAACAGTGGGAGTCCCCATGACTTTTTTCCTGTTGATGCGCCATCTCATCAAGCTCGTCGATGCGCCATCGCAGTCACCACCGCCGGTCTGGAGGATCTGTTATGACAGCAAAACCAACATGTATATTAACACTACAAAATTACTGAAGGGAGAGCCGCTATATTTTAGAGAATAAAAGTGCAATACAACAATTGATACAAAGGTTTGGTAAAGCATACCCCAAAAGCCATCTTCTTATGTGCCTCTATCTTGGCGTAATTGCCAATTTCATTGCTGATCCCTTGACAAAATGATAAGTAGAAATGGCCGAGTTCCCTCATTCAAAAGGCTTTAGAGAACAAACTTCTTTGCAATGTGTCACCAGCCCGTGTCTCATTCCCAAAGAGCATGATCATTTTGACATAGCCCACCATGGAACGGAGCTCTCAGCGATAGTGGTTTGTATTGCATCGTGTCATACATTATTCAAGGGACAGCAGCCTCTGCACTTTAATCTCGGGTGGAGTACAAACTAAGCACATAGCACACAAAATCCTACCATTTGTCCCCTTCATATATCTCTGAAAGAAGGGTGTAAGCCATCTACAAAGAGAAAGTATTGTTAGCAAATGAAACAGAAGGAAATAAAAAGGCAAGGCACAGCGTACAAAGAAAAGATGCACACAATGAGAGCTACTAATGTCAGAAAATTGTACCTAGTAGCACATACGAAAGTAGTGAGTAAAACAAGAATATATCTTCCATTACATATCTGTCCATGGTAGAAATGAAGAGATATACCATGGTAGTCTGATCAACAACACATGCATCTGCAAGGACATAAAATCGAATAAGCTTTGTCTCCTTCAATTGAGTAAATTTAGAGGACATGAGAAGTAACTGGAATGCAAGAGAAAAGATGCATTCAAATACACTTCTTAAATACTAAGGAAACAAGACAGTGCATATTTTAATATACTCCTTAGAAGTGTGGAGTCAGCTACACCATATGCTTATCACACACTTAGGTGTCAGTACCAAACAATATGCCAACAAATTAATCGTACAAAATAGGAGACACCTGACTTTAGGGCTAGTATAATAAATATAGGCAAAGTACTAATATATTGTATCTAATGTGGTAAAGAAATTCTTCAAATCAGAAAGAAAATATCGAGTACTATAAAAGTGAGGTCATTTCTTTAATGAGCGCAGAGTGGCTAAATAATTGTTTTATCATCTATTTATTTATGTTTGACAATGTATTTACCAGATGGAATCTCTCCAAGATATGTTTTACCAGTATTGCCCAAACAAGCAATGTATCCAGTAAATCCACCAGACCTACAACAAGAGAGCTTCTTCTGAATTCTTGAATAAAATAATATTAAACTAATGCATCAACATCACTATTGGGGGAAAATCATGGTAAATTTCCGATTTCCCAATTGGATCTTTGAGTTTGAACAACCGTCCTGCGTAATCTTCATTGAATTCATGTGGCAAAACTTAGGACATCGGATTCAAGTCAAAAGAAAGATTAAGTCCCCATCAGTAAATCCGTGAGTGCATGACTACTGTATTTCCAAGATCCATATCTCCATAGGGTAGTATTGTATATATAAACTAATTGTGTTATTAAGAATGACTTTCTTCTATCTCCCAAAAGGTTAAAAAACCACAACCACCAAGTAGCAAGTAGCAATGTAATCTTCTAGCTTGTAAGGAAATCATCCTGTCCATCATGCAGTATTGAACCAAGTATTCTCTAGAACCTTATAGATCAAACAAATACAGCAGGAGACAATGAAGTACCTTCAGCTGCGCTACATCCTTCATCTTGTCCATCATGTAGTATCGAACCAAGTATTCTCTAGCATCCTTCAGAAATTAACCCATTGCAAAATTGCATCAACAAGTTGCTTGCCATTTTAGAAGCCAACTGTTTCATCCTAAACAACCTGTCAAACAATAGCTTACATTAATTGGCCTTTTTATATGTACTACTACAGCAACATCATCAATATTCTTAAAATTCCGTATATATGCCTTTTAGATGACCAATATTTCAGTCAAGCAAGAAGGAACAAACATAGCAACACACGGGAGAAGGGTCGAAGGAAGCTCACATTGGCATCGAGCAAGCTTGTAGTAGATCGATGTGGGCGTCTCTCCCCAAGCTGTGGCAGGCGTCTCTCCCCAAGATGTGCCTGTGGAAATTGTGTCGCTCCATATTATCTGGTTGCATTAAGTCCGAGGGACGTTTGACGTTACTTTTTCTCCCATCATCATCAGCTATATCAATGTAACACTTCAGAAGCTCATGAAGGTTACTTTTTCTCCCCCAAATTCTGCATAAGCAGTCAGTACCTCACCATCAAAGATAGTATTAGTAACGACAGGTAATGGTATTAACAATTATATTTCAAGGTTTTTAAGGCAGTAATACGGCCTAAGAAGTTCTACCCCCAGTCTGACGCCTAAGAGGGAGCCTAAGCACCCTAGCTATGCAAAGGAAAGATACATGCCGTGGAGCAATTAGATGCAAGTCTCCATGTTTTGCATTCTACTCATATTCAGTATATATTATTGTCTTTGCTTATTTGTTCAACAACAATAGTTACATCTCAATGATGCTACAAAGTAACAAAATAAATAAAAAAGGTACATATATTCATGGACACTTCAGAGCTTCTATGTTTAGTATTCAGAGCTTCTAATAGAAATCACAATTTACACCATTAAACTGAATTTATATGAACAAAACACATGTTTACTGAAAGGTCCTGTACATGCAGAATTAGATCTATTAATTAAAGGATTTACGATATCCAAAACTAAAAGAATAATGGATTGAGCAGTCCTTCTATTCTGTGGCATGGGGATTATTAAATGATACAATCAGCATTTACAACTATGACTGCACAATGATACACTACACTTAATAAACCAAGTACTTCGATATTACTTTACAAGTTAGATATGACAGAAAACCAAGCCAATAGAACTCAGACCAATTCTTATATTCAGACTGTCGCCTCGTAAGGCATCGGCTGCAGTTTTGTAAATCAACATCAAAAGTAGAAACTGGTAAATTAGGCAACTACAAATGTGGATTAGCAATGAGCAGCTTGACGTGACCATTCCAATGTCAAAAAAACTACAACCAATTAAAGCTCAATCCTCTCAACTACAACTACTGATGTGTTTTCTTTGGAAACAACCACTTTACTCTGCCTACAAACCCCTGCTCTTTACCTTACCAAAAATACAAATCTGCAGAAAAAATGGGGAGATGTACCTTGCTGCCTTAGTGGTGCTTGATGGGAGGGAGGCGTGGTGGTGCTCGATAGTTCCCACGAGGAAGCAACCATGTTGATGTGGTAACCAACCCACAGCACCAACAATCAAACCTAAAAACAGGACCCAAATTAAAGCAGACTGGGGATCAAGAAATCAAAGGGGGAATGGCCTCAATCCCACCGCACGGCATCCTCCTCCTCTCGTTGTGGTTGGGACACCCGGCCTCCTTCGAATGCCATCATCTGGATAGATCTTTATATCACCTTTCCTCACCCATAAGGTACTGGAACGTCATGCTGGCCAATGGCATCATATCTGCTGAAAAAGTAACAAGCTATTTTAGTCAAATGGCTGCCTCAAAATAAAATTATGAAAAAAACATCTGAACAAATGATTCCAATAGGCCAATATACACCGAATAGCCACAGCGACTCAATTCACCGATTCAATTCTCCCCAAAAAAATTAGCCTTCATGAGGTGTTGAAAGACGACAGAGCAATCAAAAACACAAGAGGCAATGGATATGCACAACGGCTGGAACAACATTCAAGCAAGCTTAAACCGCAACATCCCTTGATTACAGATACCACTCTTCTCTATGCTCTAGCATTCTGTTCAATTAATACCAAATATCACAAAACCATTTTCTGCAAATAAACTACAATGCAAAATAGGGCGCATTTCAGAAATTATAAATCATCAAAATTTACAAAACACAACTTTTAGTTATTTACAAAAATACGCTTTGCATAACCTGAAGCTAAAATTAAAGACATCACAGCCCAGCAGCAACAGACTTCCCATTGTATACATAAGTATTAGGATGTAGGACACGCCTGGCAACAATTTAATTTATAAGAAATATCATCACTCGCCGACTCGCGATCACGCATACTGAAGATTTAAAATTTCTTGCAGCACGGCAGAAACAAGGAACAAATATTACAGTGTGCAATAGTAAAGCCACCATAATGAAAACAAGTTGCTTGTGTATTTCATTACATTACTAATTGAACCAATCCTAAACTCACCATGATATTCTCTAGAGGGATATTTTACATACCTTGATGAAGAGCTTAGTCTGGAGCATGAAGGAGGCAATGGATCAGGTCTGAACCAGCCAAACTAAAACTATCTCGACGTCCAGCAGTGCTGCAGCAAACCCTCTGCCTACATGAAACGAACAAAAAAAAAGTCAAGGGGCATACACAAATGAATAGAAAAATAGAGAAGGGTATCATGTTAACACAACCCACCAAGGGGGTGTTTGTTGTGGCTTTTTTTGGCTTTTGGCTTTGGCAAAAGCCACCAAAAGCACCTAAATAGGTGCTTTTTTGGCTTTTGGATTTTGGAAGCCAAAAGAATAGGATCTTTGTTTTTGGCTTCCAAAATCCAAAAGCCAAAAAAAGCACCTATTTAGGTGCTTTTGGTGGCTTTTGCCAAAGCCAAAAGCCAAAAAAAGCCACAACAAACACCCCCCAAGTTGTGCTGCAAATAGAGAAAGCGCGGGTGAAATTCGCCGATGTATCACGGCCGCCATACAGCGATCCTCACTCACCGATTACTATATAAATGCAGCTGACAACTTGCTCGCCGATTAAAACAATGTCAGTATAGATACAAATAAATATAAGAATGCACAAAAAGACGTACTTTTTTGTCTGGGTCGCTTTCTCTGTAGGTACAAAGTGATCACAAAATTCTGTAATGAGAAGCATGTTCTTGTCATCTCAATTGCACCCTCGCCATCAGCTGAACAGAAACAAACAAGAACCTTTTCACCTGACAAATAACAACCTAGTACAGATGGTAGTCCTGTTGTAGGAAACTTTAGTTCATGTCATATATTGCATAGAAAATCATTGAAATAAAAGGAAGAACATTAAATGCAACTAAATAATTAGATTAATGCTCAAGTCACTCACCAATAGTCGTTTTCCATCCTTAAAAGCTGATTCTGTAGCTTCTTCAGCCTGATATCACGACGCATTAGTCTTTACATTGCACATGAAATTATTTCAGAATAAACAAGACCAAAGATACAAGCTACAATGAGTACAAATGATAATTACATTGTTAGTCAACAGAGATAGAATTTATATATGTCAAACTTCTCAGCCATAGAAGCCTGTGAGGGGAGACGCTGCCGACATAGTTAACCCAAACTCTAACATTTTTTTGCGGGGAACCCAAATTTGTCTAACCAATCTGTTATTTTCATGGATTCTATCTAAACTAAAGTTTCAATATATGGTATAGTGTTGAGTTATTGGGCACAGAACTCCAAACAACCTGTCAAGTTTTAACTCTTACAATAGATGCCCACGAAACTTTGCAGCACAAAGAGATGAATGTACATCTGCTGCACCAAATGTGGAACGTTGGTTTTCCCACCTATTGAATGTCTAACATCCATGTCCATGCATAGACCACATTTTTGCTTCTATCGAAGAATACCTGATAATCTGAAACGCAAATGACATAATGCCACCACTTCCGCTCACCATGGAGCGCCGGCGAGCAGATGTATCCACTGACACTCGCCATGGAGGCATAAAAAATCATTTCCCGTGGACATAATAACAAATAAGTAGATGCGATTTTTTCTGAAATTTTCACCATCAAGTGGAATTTAACTTTTCTACACAAATGTTCTTTCTTAGTTTTGACTTAATTGCAAGGCAAATGTGGCAATAATTTTAAAACAACATGATGGACATGGAAAAAAAAGTAGAGATTGACCATGCTGTATCCAATCCTGCACAACCCCGAAAGCAGCAGCAGAGATAAAAATCTTCACCTCAAATCCAAATACAGGAGAACAGATCATGCCAGTCCAGAAAGAGGAGGGGGCTTAGCAGCAGAGCCAGGTCACCTACCATGAACTCGAGCTTGGCTGTGAGCCGGCGACCTGCCCAACAAGTGTGTTCCCTATCAGCTAAATGTCACCAATAGCCAAGGAGATGGGCGCTCACCTCCAACCCTCCTAAATCCTTCCACTGACAGTTCATACACACACAAAAAACGAAACAAATTCTCAGGAGTGTGGAGAGATCTAAATCGAGATCGAGCAGCTGCTCCGACCAAACCAAGAGAATTAACAGAGGCTCCGATACAGGCAGTAAGTGGACAGAAGATGGGAAAAGAGAAACTAACCTTGAACCAGGCCTTCAACGACAGCATCACCGGCGCAAGAACGGCATGTGGCCAACCCACATCAGAAGAGAGGAGAAAGGCGAAACCATGGAAGAAAGATGATGTCGTACCCACTCCCGAGCCGTCGGCCTTCCACGCGCTCGATCTCCACGGATGGCTGTTCCGCCGCCTTCCAGCGCGAGGAAGGAGGAGGACGGTGTCACCTACCGCCGGCTGGAACTGCGAGGCGTCGCTGACTCCCGGGCTCGTGCATCCTCCTCCTATCCTCCAGCCGGAGATCTCGAGCCCCAGTAGCGGCGGACGATTTTTTCGTGGTAGCGCGCCGCGCCGATGCCGTGGACTCCACTCGATTACCACCAACACCCTCCGTGTAGCCTCCCTCCCGCGGGACGCTCCTGCAGTGCCTCCTCCCACCTGCCGCCGCAACCGTCCCGTCCGGCTCCGTCCGCCGCTCACCCTCCGAGAGAGGAAACGAGTGGGAGGCGGCCAGCCACCGCCGGACTACCGCAGTTCCTCCAGATGCGGTGCGGAAGCGAGGCGTCTGATTGGAGAGGAGAGAGAGGAGGCGATGATTGGGGGAGGAGAGGCCAATCCCGATCTAGGGCTTTCACCACTCCACGGAACAACGAATGAAACGAGCTACGCGGAGGAGCGCCCGCTGCTGCCTCCGGGCTGTCGGTCCTGCACGAAAACGGGCCCGGACGTCATAGACCGTGAACGAGCTGTGGCATGTAAAAGAAAATTGACCGCATCCGACGGCTGTGGTGAAAAGCGGGATTGGAATTTACTGTAGCTAGCGAAACGGACGGTTCAGATTGTTTTGCCCCTCTCAGGTGGCCTGGATGGCTGGGTAGTCTAGCATCATTTATAGGAGAAATGTGCTCGATGCACCGCTGGGTGATCCACCTGCACAGACTGCTCCGGATGAGGTTAAAACTGTTTACCTTACCCGAAAGACTCAATACTCCATAGTTCAGTGTGCCATGCTCTATGGATTAGAGTCAGAGCTTCAAAAACGCTTCGAGAACCACGACCCTCATGATATAATCAGTGAGCTCAAAATGATATTTGAAACTCATGCGGCCGTGGAAAGCTATGAAGCCTCTGAACAGTTCTTTAACTGTAAAATGGAAGAGGGATGCTCCGTTAGTGAGCATGTGCTCAAAATGTCTGGGCATGCAAAGAAACTCCAAGATTTGGGAATTACGATTCCTAATGCTTTGGGGATTCACCGCGTCCTCTAATCACTGCCACCTAGTTATAAGAACTTTGTGATGAACTACAATATGCAATGCATGAACAAGATGTTACCTGAACTCTTCTCAATGCTGAAAACTGCTGAAGTGGAGATTAAGAAAGAGCATCAAGTGTTGATGGTCAATAAGACCACTAGTTTCAAGAAACGGAGCAAGCCTAAGGAAAAGGGTAAATTCAAGAAGGGCGGCAAGAAAGCTGCTGCGCCTCCTAAGAAACCCAAGGTTGGCCCTAAGCCTGATACTGAGTACTTTTACTGCAAGGGAGAAGGACACTGGAAGCGGAACTGCACTAAGTACTTGGTACATCTGAAGAACGGCAGCATCAAGAAGAAAGGTATATCTGATATACATATACATGTTATTGATGTGTATCTTACTAGTAATCGTAGTAGTGCCTAGGTATTTGATACTGGTTCGGTTGCTCATATTTGTAACTCGAAACAGGAACTACGGAATAAACGAAGACTAGCGAAGGATGAGGTGACGATGCGCGTTGGAAATGGCTCCCAGGTCGATGTGATCGCAGTCGGCACGCTCCCCCTTCATCTACCGTCGGGATTAGTTTTAAATCTAAATAATTGTTATTTGGTGCCTGCGTTAAGCATGAACATTATATCTGGATCTTGTTTATTGCAAGATGGTTATTCATTCAAGTCTGAGAATAAAGGTTGTTCTATTTTTATGAATAATATCTTTTATGGTCATGCACCTGAGATGAATGGTTTATTCTTGTTAAATCTCGATAGTAGCAATACACATGTTCATAACATTAATGCTAAACGATTAAAAACTGATGATAATTCTACATACATGTGGCACTGTCGTCTTGGTCATATTGGAGTGAAGCGTATGAAGAAACTCCATACTGATGGACTACTTGAATCACTTGATTTTGAATCACTTGATAGATGCGAAGCATGTCTGATGGGAAAAATGACTAAGACTCCATTCTCTGGTATTATGGAGCGAGCTACAGACTTATTGGAAATCATACATACAGATGTGTGTGGACCAATGAGTGTAGCATCGCGCGGTGGTTATCGTTATGTTCTTACTTTCACAGATGATTTGAGTAGATATGGGTATATCTACTTAATGAAACATAAATCCGAAACTTTTGAGAAGTTTAAGGAATTTCAAAGTGAAGTAGAAAATCAACGTAACAAAAAGATTAAGTTTCTGCGATCTAATCGTGGAGGTGAATATATGAGTTATGAGTTTGGCATGCATTTAAAGAAATGCGGAATACTTTCACAATTGACACCGCCGGGAACACCACAGCGCAATGGTGTGTCTGAACGTCACAATCGAACTCTCTTAGATATGGTTCGATCTATGATGTCTCTTACAGATTTACCATTATCTTTTTGGAGTTATGCATTAGAGACAGCCGCATTCACTTTAAATAGGGCACCATCTAAATCCGTTGAAACGACACCATATGAATTATGGTTTGGGAAGAAACCTAAGTTGTCGTTCCTTAAAGTTTGGGGCTGCAAAGCTTATGTAAAAAAGTTACAACCTGACAAGCTCGAACCCAAAGAGGAGAAATGCGTCTTCATAGGATACCCTAAAGAAACAATTGGGTATACTTTCTATCACAGATCCGAAGGTAAAATCTTTGTTGCCAAGAATGGATCCTTTCTTGAAAAAGAGTTTCTCTTGAAAGAAGTGACTGGAAGAAAAGTAGAACTCGACGAGGTTATTGAACCTTCTCTTGGACTTGAGAGTAGTGCAACATCGGAAGATGTTCCTGTGCCGCCTGCACCAATGAGAGAGGAAGCTAATGATTATGATCATGAAACTTCAAATGAAGTTACTACAGAACCTCGCAGGTCAACAAGGGTTCGTGCCACTCCTGATTGGTATGATCCCGTGTTGAGTGTCATGTTGGTAGACAACAATGATGACCCTGAGACATATGAAGAAGCGATGATGAGCCCAGATTCCAACAAATGGCAAGAAGCCATGAAATCCGAAATGGGATCCATGTATGAAAACCAAGTATGGACTTTGGTGGACTTACCCGATGGCCGGAAGGCTGTTGAGAATAAATAGATTTTCAAAAAACAGACACTGACGGTAATGTTACTGTCTATAAAGCTCGACTTGTCGCGAAAGGATTCCGACAAATTCAAGGAGTTGACTATGATGAGACTTTCTCACCAGTAGCGAAGCTTAAGTCTGTGAGGATTATGTTAGCAATCGCTGCATTTTTCGATTATGAAATCTGGCAGATGGATGTCAAAACGGCATTCCTTAATGGTGACATTGAGGAAGAGTTGTACATGGTACAACCCAAGGGTTTTGGTGATCCTAAAAATGCTGACAAGGTATGCAAACTTCAGCGTTCCATTTATGGACTGAAGCAAGCATCACGAAGTTGGAATCAATGCTTTGATAAGGTGATCAAAGATTTTGGATTTATACAAACTTTTAGAGAAGCTTGTATTTACAAGAAAGTGAGTGGGAGCTCTGTAGCATTCCTAATACTATATGTGGATGACATATTATTGATTGGAAATGATATAGAACTTCTTGGGAGTGTAAAAGGTTATTTGAATAAGTGTTTTTCAATGAAGGACCTTGGAGAAGCAGTATATATTTTAGGCATCAAAATCTATAGAGATAGATCAAGACGCTTAATAGGGCTTTCACAGAATACATACCTGGATAAGATTCTAAAGAAGTTTAGAATGGATGAAAGCAAGAAAGGGTTCTTGCCCATGTTACCAGGTAAGACCTTGAGTAAAACTCAAAGTCCAGCTACGGCAGAAGAAAGAGAAAAGATGAACAAAATCCCCTATGCCTCAGCCATAGGCTCTATCATGTATGCCATGCTGTGTACAAGACCGGATGTCGTACATGATGTTAGTTTGACCAGCAGATATCAAAGTGATCCAGGAATGGCACTGGACAGCGGTCAAGAATATCCTGAAGTCCTTGAAAAGGACTAAGGATATGTTTCTATGTTATGGAGGTGACCAAGAGCTTGCTGTAACCAGTTACACCGATGCTAGTTGGAACACTAATCCAGATGACTCTAAGTCACAATCTGGATACGTTTTTATTTTGAATGGTGCAGCAGTAAGCTGGAGAAGTGCTAAGCAAAGCGTTGTGGCAAAATCTTCAACTGAATCAGAATACATAGCTGCTTCGGAGGCTTCATCAGAAGCAATATGGATGAAGTATTTCATTACTGAGCTTGGTGTGGTTTCTAGTGCGTTGGACCTGATGACCATCTATTGTGACAACATGGGTGCCATAGCCAATGCACAAGAGCCAAGGTCACACAAGAAGCTGAAGCATATCAAGCTACGTTTTCATTCTATTCGCGAATATGTCGAAGACGGTGACATAAAGATTTGCAAAGTACACACTGATCTAAATGTGGCAGATCCGTTTACTAAACCTCTCCCTAGAGCAAAACATGACCAACACCAGAACGCCATGGGTGTTAGGTACATTACCATGTAATCTAGATTATTGACTCTAGTGCAAGTGGGAGACTGTTGGAGATATGCCCAAGAGGCAATAATAAAATAGTTATTATTTATATCTTTGTGTTTATGATAAATGTTTACATCCCATGCTATAATAGTATTATCCGGAAACAGTAATACTTGTGTGTTTTGTAAACTTAATAGAGTCCCTAGTAAGCCTCTTGTTAAACTAGCTTGTTGATTAATAGATGATCATAGTTTTATGATCATGAACATTGGATGTTATTAATAACAGGATCATATCATTAAGTGAATGATGTGATGGACATACACCCATAGTAAGCATAGCATATGATCAAGTCATTTAGTTCGTTCTGCTACAAGCTTTTAACTACATAGTAACTTATTCCTTAGACCATGAGATCATGTTAATCACCTACACCGGATGAGTACTTTGATGACATCAAACACTACTTCGTAAATGGGTAGTTATAAAAGTGGCATTAAGTATTCAGAAAGTATGGGTTGAAGCACATGGATCAATAGTGGGATTTGTTCATCCAAATGACGGATAGATATACTCTGGGCCCTCTCGGTGGAATGACATCCAATTAGCTTGCAAGCATGTGACTACGTCACAAGAGATGTCATATCACGGTACGAGTAAAGAGTACTTATCAGAGACGAGGTTGAACTAGGTATAGAGATACCGACGATCAAAACCTCGGATAAGTAAAGTATCGCGCAACAAAGGGAATCATTATTTTATGTGAATGGTTCTTTCTATCACGAAGTTATCGTTGAATATGTGGGAGCTATTATGGATCTCCAGGTCCCACTATTAGTTATTGATCGGAGAAGTGTCTCTATCATGTCCACATAATTCGCGAACCGTAGGGTGACACACTTAAGGTTTTGATGTTGTTAAGTAGATATGAATATGGTATGGAGTTTAAATGTTGTTCGGAGTCTCGGATGGGATCCAGGATATCACAAGGAGTTCCGGAATGGTCCGGAGAATAAGATTCATATATAGGAAGTCATATTCCAAGTTTGGAATTGATCCGGTGCATTTATGGAAGGTTCTAGAAGCTTCCGAAATAAATCAGCATGGAAGGTGGAGTCCCGGCTGGACTCCACCAACCCTGGCCGGCCAACCAATGGAGGGTGGAGTCCATGGTGGACTCCACCACCTTGGCCGGCCAAAGGACAAGGAAGGGAGCAATCCCACTCCACCTAGGTTTCACCCATATGGTAATTTTTGAGTTGGACTCTTATTCGAATCTTGGGCAAACCCTAGGGGGTTCCACCTATATATTGAAGGGGAGAGGGAGGGGGCCGGCCACCACAGCAGCCGCACCATCCAAGGGCACCCAAGGCCGGCGCCCCAAATGCCCCCCCCCCCTCTCCCAAACCCTAGCCTCCCCCTCCTCCATCTTCTCATGCGGTGCTTACGGCGAAGCGCTGCCGGAGATCTCCACCACCACCGTCACCACGCCGTCGTGCTGACGGGATTCCGAGGAGGATCTACTACTTCCGCTGCCCGCTGGAATGGGGAGAAGGACGTCGTCATCAACACCGAACGTGTGACCGAGTGCGGAGGTGCTGCCCGACTGTGGCACCGTCAAGATCTTCTACGCGCTTTTGCAAGCGGCAAGTGATCGACTACATCAACCACGAGATCTATCTCGTTAACGCTTAGCGATCTTCAAGGGTATGTTGATCATCAACTCGTTACTACCATCTACTAGATTAGATCTTGGCTTGTGATTCGTTCTTGCGGTAGGAAATTTTTTGTTTTCTATGCTACGAATCCCTACATTTCCTTCAACAAGTTATGCACATCGGCTTTGAACCTGAATTGTGTGATTTAGTTGCTAGTTTTGTTCAGGGAGGGTCAGTGGGAGTAAAGATCAAGATTCTTCTGGCAAAATAATAAACATAAGTGTAAATCGGTTAACTAAATGGAATATTATATGTCGATCTAAAGACCAAGGGGGTCTCGGTGTGGATGTCTTAGACATTAAAAACATATGCTTACTGAGTAAGTGGTTGGTCAAGCTCTTAAATGAGTATGGAGCATGCAGGAGGTGTGTTTCCTTACTGAGTAAATTATATTTGGAAAATAAAGATACCACTGAAGATTAGGATCTTCTTGTGTTTCCTTTATAAAAAGGTGATTCTTACGAAAGATAATTGATAAGGAAACGTGAATGGATGTAAGTATTGTTTGTTTTGTGATGCTAATGAATCTACAAAACGTTTTTTGTTGTACCTTCGCAAAGCTTATCTGGAGAACCATTCAATATATATTTAATGTTTCTCCCCTAGCTAATGTTACAAATATGATTGGAAATTGGCTAAATGGAGTGGACAAAAATCCAAGGAACAAATCTGTACAGTTATGCTTTGACAGGGGCTATTTGGAATTAGAGTAATAATATTGTGTTTAATAAAAGTACGAATTCTCATTTTTTAAAGGTAACCCAAATGGTTACACACTGGATCCACGAATGATCTTATCTTCTACCGTCTAGAGAAAGGTCACTCGGAATATCTACAACACAGGTGTCTGACAGTTTACTAGAAGATTACAATATGCATAAGAGTCGCATTCTTTTTGTTTTCTGATGGTTATTTTTTATGTACACCTTGTGTGATCCATGAGTTGTATGAATCTTGAATATTGAAACTTTGCAATAAACATATGTGTACATCAATTGATCTAGAGGCTGGGGTGATATCCCCGTTACGGGAAAAAATGTAACTACTATGCTAGGTTTTTTCTTCCCGATCTTGAAAAATTACCGGTGGACGCTGGTATTACCTATTACCAGAAATACCATTTCAAATATTGTTCGCTATTTTTCAAACAATTATTTACCAGAAATGCATGGTGCCTCTGTGCTCGCGTGGAAGTTTAATGAACTAATTATTTGCATGTGTGGCAGGCATACGAAATGATCATTAGTATCATATAATTTCATATCAAATCACATGACTGCAGGAACAATTTTTCTTCTTGCAAACTAACACCGAATTAGCTCGAGCTGTCATATATATCATGCACACGTGCCCGCATAAAGTATTAGTAGTCATTCTTGTTATATAATGTGATAAATTTTGCTAGAGAGAAATATACTTTTATTTTGTTCGCCTATGTGACTAGTACCCCCTCTGACTGGAATTACCCTGCATTCTGGGTTTGGTCAAAGTCAAGCTCTGCAAAGTTTTACTAAGCATATAGAAAAACGCATCACCATTTGTGTTACTTGATACATGTACTCTGAAAATATATTTTATGATAATTCTAATAGTATTTCTTACACATTGTGGATATTGATATTTTTCTAAATGTGTAATCAATGGTTACGAAATTTAACTTTGACGAAACCCGAAATGCAGGGTAACTATTGACAGATGGACTATGTTAGAACAAATTTATGAACGTTCGATTCACTGGGAATGAATCTGGCCAACAAAATGATCGATCGACAATACTATGGTTACAGCGAACTATGTTGACCAAGAACTCACTCGGCGCGCGTACAAAAAAGACATTATTCCTGTGTTACACAGACCAAGCAATAATTTGTGTGTGGCCCTGAAGCAAAAATGGTAAGCCATTGCCAACTTTGTTCAAAGAGACACATGGCGATTGGTGAGAGAGAAATTGCTTTGGGTGGCTATCTGGCCTGGTAGCGTGATGTGTGTATGAAAGACATTGACCGGAGAGACACACCCACATTTGCCGTGCAGTGCCTAGTGAGAGACATCTGCTGGCGTGTCCTACTGTCCTCGACCTGCACCACATCAAAAGCAGTTGCCGTTCTCGCGTATGGCCAGCTACCTCGGCGCCATCGTATGTGACTAAAATTGCATCCATATAATTGCATATGCACCTACAACTACGACCGGACTTGAATTTTGATCCGCAAACGCGTTCATGCTGGTCGTGCCAAAGTGGAGTGCGTACTACATCAGATTCAGAGATGTATTGTGTAGGCTGTGGGCTGTGTCACTCCGGCCTATATAACAGCCCCGGTTCTCTGCTTCCTACAGTACACCATCGAAGCAGCCAAGCCATCCAGACCTAGACTAGTTTTGCTAGCGAGCCATCCAGAGTTCCAGACCTAGAGCTAGCTGTGCTGAGCCAGCGAGACATGGCCGTCTTCAAGATGATCGCGACATGGGAGCTGGTGGTGATGCTGGTCCAGTTCCTCCTCGGGAACTCGTACCTCCTGCTCCCCGCCAGCGCCAACGCCGCCTGCTGCAGCGACATCCTCTTTCCGCGCCTCGCCCTCCTCAGTGGCTTCTTCCTCCTCACCACCGTCGCTGCTGCCACCATCCTCCTGTAGGTGCGGATGGCCGTCAGCTCCGCGCAGGCCTACAAGAAGGGGGCGTCCCTTCGCACGCTGCTCCTCCTCGCCATCGGCCTCTCCGCGACGTCCACCTTCCTCGCCATCCCGACCTACGAGACCGGGTATGGCTACCGCAAGGGATGTGTCTACTCCCGCCATCCGCTGGCCGTGGTGGTCATGGTGATCATGGCGCTCGAGCACGGCTGCGCTGCGTTGGTGGCCGTGGCCCTGGACTAGCTAGATGACATCCATGCTCCCGTACCTGTGTGTGTGTTCCTTGCTAGCTAGAGCCTAGAGGTAGGTGGTGGTCAGCTAGCCAACCGCAGGCGTCGTCGTGTTAGGGATCAGGGGTGGTGTTATTAGTCTCCAAAATTGGCCTGCCGCAGGCCAATTTTTGGGAGTGTGTTCGTGTGGTTCCAGAGGAAGAATGTACCACCGGTTTATCCTCTTACATTCCATCTGGCCTAACTCAGAATAATTATCACGATGCTGGTGTGTGTACTGATTGCATCTACTTTGCTGTCTACTACGTGCGGTCTCACTTTCACTCTGTGGTCTAAAATCTGGGGCTGGATGGAGGGCCTAGATCTGGAATTTTGCTATATTTTATCCTAATTTATCTCTTGTTTTATCATAGTTTCTACAGTATTTGTTTGGAATCTGGTTGTATTTTCCTTGAATCTCTGTTGGTAATGGTTATGGTTTGAAACAGTAATATATTTCCTTGAACAGTGTATGAATCTCCTTGATCGTGCGCCTGCAATGAAGCAACAATGAAACTCCTGTGGCACATACGGAACTAGTATGCGTGAATATTGATGAAAAATTCACTTGTGAGGTTTGTTTCCGTGTCCTCCCCCTCACCATCCCAACCACTAAAGTTAAAATGATAAGTTAGCCAACGAATGGGTTTCATGATATTCTGTCCATCAACATGGGGCCAAAGTTTGGAGAGGGGAGACACCGAAGCAAAAGCCTTCACTTGTTGGGAGTACCTACTTTGATTTTTGTATTGAATATCGCGTCCCAGCCTAGCCACACTGTTTCGAATGATTTTCTTTTTTTTTTTTGCGATAGAATTTCAAACGAACTCAGCAAACATTCACTACACAGCACAATTTGGTAGTACCAGCCGCAATGAATGTTACCGCGGGGTAAAACATGTGAAGAAAAATGAGGTGTGGGGCTTGGGTAAAAGGTCAAGCTCTGCGTGCGTCCATTCCCAATTTCGGCCGATGAAGACGATGGGCAATATAATGAGAGGCTGCAGTGCATGCATGTTACATAATTGATGCATTCGTGAGTACGCCTCTCCCTATGCAAATTGCTAACGTGGCATGTTTGTCATGTCTGCTATAACCAGGTTCTGCACGCACAATATATTGGGTTCCATCGAGGATCCTTGGGAGGATAGGGATCTGCAGCTGTCGCCGGTCGTCACCTCTGCTCTTCATTATCTGCTAAGTCACAGGCTATGTTGGAGTGTGACTATCTGTCAAGTTTGATACAAACAATTCTTAACTATATAAAATGGACGTCGGATATTGAGCAGACGATTTTAGAGCAACCAAGAATTTCACATGGTAACTTATTTTAACTTGTTTTGATGGCAGTTGTCATCCACGGTCGACTGGAAATCGAACGGTTGGCAACTTGTCCGCTCCAATAGACTAAAATAAAAATGTTTTCTCATTATAGTTTTCTCGTAAAATTGATTCTGCAACTCAAGCAATATCACTTCTCTATCGCAAACGTAGGGAGCAATCTATGGCAACGCTCGCACATGGGTTTGCTCATGAATAATTAGTTTGCCAAAGATGAGTCGATCCAAAAAATCAGTACAACTTGCATGTTCCATAGACGGTATGAGCCACTGAGCTCGTCAAAAGTATGGGCCACTGGCCCATTCGTCCAAGGGAAAAAATGCCCTATCAAGCACACATCTAGTGCAAAAAGTTCAAATGTGCAACGCCCATGCCTAGCGGGGTAGGGTGGGACCAATAGGTTAGATCGAGACGGTTGGTTCTACATGTCAGGTAGGGCTAGCGGGACCCACACGTTAGGTCGGAACCTTGGTCCTACATGTCAGACATGGTGGCATGGGACCCATAGGTCAGGTCAGGACTTTGGTTTTACATGTCGAGTGGGGCAAAAAACACCCACATGTCAATTCGGGTCTAGTGCCCCACATGTCATGGTAGGATCATTCAACAAATCAATATGTGGATTCCTACCAGCAATGGGTCCCACATGTTAGAGGGATTCAAACAAAGTTCAAACAGTGACACAAATGAAAAATGTTGAGGTGGTTGATCAGTAGCATCAGAGTTGATGATGTTGTTGTATGATCATAGATATTATGAAAATCAAGTAAAAATAAGGTCGTAAAACGTGTCACCCATTCCATGATGGTTGCTGTTGTGGATATACTTCATGGGTATGCCAACGACGTAGTCCAAGATCCGGCAAGCCCGGGTGGCCCACATATGGTGGTGGAGGCGTGCTGCCCACCGGGTGGCCCATTTGCTGATGATCAAAGATGGATGAAGACCAACCCAGGAACAGGAGCCGGATCTATGCCAGAAGTCGGATCTATGGAGGCCCATGAAGCATCTGGATCCATGACGCTCTATTAGGAAGGAGGCGGATCCGTGACGTGCACGGCAATGTATGTACCTTAGGTGTTCTGTGTTCCGGGTAGAACTCTCTATGTAACCCTAGGTCCGTGCGCCTTTATAAGCCGGATCCTGGGAGCCCTAGAGGTAGGACACATCTCATTGTAACAACGCGAAAGCGTCCACATAATTCCAGACAAGCAGCAGTAGGCCCTGTCTCCGAGCAGGTGTTCCGAAGCTGGGTAAACCGCGTACCACCGACCCGATGGCTCTCCGCCCTTTGGCCCCTACTTCTTCTCCCCCTCGTGAGGATCCCTCCTCCGGGGTACCGTCGATTAGGCAATGACAGTTGCGTGTAATGAAATTATGACACTTTTTTAAAAAAAAAGAAATCATCTTAAAGTTTTAGGTTTTTTTTACCTCTACAAACGCCTTACGGCCATTTGGTATGAAATCGTTGTATATGCTCATTGTGGTGTGGAAGGGAGATTGACATCATCTTTTTCTGGTTTGTTATATTTGAAGGGTTTTTTATTAGATATTGAAATATTCGTACGATGAATAAGATAGAGCTATATAGTTCCCTAAGGCGCGCGTCTTAAGAAGTAAAGGGTTGGGTACATGATCACTATACAATTTAGACCAAAATTGAGGCACTCGTTTACATTGAACGAATGATTTTTTCGATACTGCAAAGATATTAGTATCGGGAGGTACCATTATTACACTCAACCTTTGAACCAACAAATTACCCCAAGACATCGAGGATGCGCCCGCCTGACCATTCGCATCACCGTATGGTTTTCGGTCGGAGTCGGGTCATTTGGCCCATGTGTGAGAGCTAGACGAGATGAGCCCATGAAATCTATGTTATGGGCCTTTCGGGGTTCTCGTTTATCTTCCCGACGAGCTGCTTCGCTCCACCGTGCGGACCGGCCTTCTGTCGCGCCGGTGGCGCGGCCTCGTTCACACCACCGTCATGATCCGACACTTCACGCCCGCCATGACCCAAGCTCTGTTCGCCCGCTTCGCTGCGTCACCACCGCTGTCCACCGTCGACACCGGCCTTTCCGATCCAGCCATGGAAGCCTGCTCGTTGCTGCGTGCCTCCGCGATTCTCTCGCCGGCGGAGTTGGTCTTCACCCTCACGCACTGTACGTTTTCCCGAATACGCGGCCCCTCCGCTGGACGTCGAGCAGGCTTGCTTCCACCGCGCCACCTCGTCCATCAAGCTACACACTGTGTCCACCCGCGGCGATCTGGAATCCTCCTATGTTTTCATGTCCCCACGGCCACGACCACGACCACGAGTGAGTAACACCACCACAGGAATCGACAGACTAGCTGTGGTCCGTAGCAGCAACACCGGCCCCTTCCCTGACACGGAGGATCGGAGGAATCACCGTAACAGTCGGTCACCGAGGGCGTCGGCGGCGGCGGGAGAGTTCAGCGATCTCGAGTACCGTAGCATGTCCCTCAAGAAAAAATTCGCCGACCTTGGTGCCATGCTCCACCGCTGCCCGTGCCTCCGCACAATCAGCCTGTCCTTCCGCGGCATCACGCCAGAGTCTACCAAAGCAACACTCACCTCGCTCGAGTCGGCGCCCGGCGCATCCGTCTGCCTCCTCGACATCTGCATCCATGCGACAGACCGTGTCAGTGCCACTCGGTTCACCTCGCTGCTGAGCGCCGCCACAGGGGTCTCCCCACACAACCTGGTCTTAACCAGGGCTCCTGACTTCGACAATGTTGCCATGGCTTTGATCGAAGCCGAACTGCCCTATTTCAACTCTGCCACATCGATCAAGTTGTCCTTGCCCAACATATGCTTCACGCAGCTGCCGGCCGACAAGTTCTTGGCCCTCCGCAAGCTGTCCCTCTCGGGGTGCAGAATCGTGGATCTTGCAACATTGATCACCCGCTGCCCGCGATTGCACGCGCTGACGCTCATGGCCACCGAGTCTACAAGCAACATCACCGTCCACTCCGCGACGCTGCAGGAGCTTTATGTCAATGCTAACACGGAATGCCAGAGTATCAACATCGTGACTCCGGCGCTTAAGGAACTGATTCTCACCGTCGATTGCGACGCCAACTTGAGCATATCTGTCCGGCGCCAATGGTGGAGCAGGTTTTCTGGAGGCGCACTTACATGGCGTTGTCTTCTGTGTTTCGTTTTTGGTGCCTCCGGTACCTGAGCTTAAATTCGGTTCATCACGTCACAATTTTTCATTAAATTCAACCTTTGTTTTTCAGGACCGTTTAGCTATAGACTTGGACTTTGCCCAGGAGCTGGAGCAAATTCCAGTTAGCCAATTCTATATGCTGGACCTACATCTCGAAGCAACCAATCATGTTCCTGGAGCGTTTGTGTCGTGTCTCCTAGGGATGCACCGCATTCGAAGCAATACGAAAAGGCTTAGGGTCATCCTAGAGTACCACCACTTCACGGTAGGTCTTCACGCTCTTTATGCATAGTAATCTTTTTTACAAACATGTGGTATGCTTGATAAACCCGATTTTTCTAGGAGCTAGGTTTAAGATTGCGAAGCATATAAGTTTTTTACAGGGATTTTTATTTGCTCCAGGAAATAAGAGAATGTCAAAATTGTCCTTGCGACCAACACAAGGACTGGAGAAGCCAAAGTATTTCCTTACCTCGTCTTGAACAAGTCGAAATTGAAGGTTTCAATGGAGAACATCGACACCTTGAACTGTTGTTAAGCTTCATGCACTAGCCACTTGAACCAAAAGTCCGAACTGATGGAAAGGGTTAGGCAATCCACATATACACTTCACAACACCCCCACTCGCGTGTGATGGGAGAAGAGAAAGTCAACACGTGAAAGAAGAAGAGCACACCGAAACAGGGCATCAGCGGTGGCTAACGAGGGGGCAACAGCAATTTTTAAGCTTAATTGTGAAAACCAAGATTTGAACTCGAGACCTAGGGCTCTAATACCATGTTAAGCTTCATGCACTAGCCACTTGAACCAAAAGTCCGAACTGATGGAAAGGGTTAGGCAATCCACATATACACTTCACAACAGACATTGGTATTGAGATGCGCACCAACACTTGCAGCATTAAGGTTGAAGTTGGCACGTGAGACTAATAGGGGAAACTTGAGCATTAGTAAACCCAAGGATTGGAGAAGCCAAAGCATCTCTTTGCCTCGTCTTGAAGTAGTTTGTATCACAGACTTCAGTGGAGAGGTTCAACAACTGGAATTATTGAAATTTATATTGAGATGTGCGCTAATGCTTAAAACAATAACCGTGAAGCTCGCACTTGAGGTTAATAGAGAGAACTTTCGAGGTGGCATCAGGAAAATCAACAATATTTTCTTGGGGTATCCTTCAGTGTGTTACACGGTTTATCTCTACGCTGGTGGACATTTTTGACATGCACAAGTTGAGCATGCTGCTAGTGCTAGCTAGATACAACAACAATGTACTCGTACATTTCATGCTCTAGTTACAATTTATTTTACCTTTGTAGGATATCTATATCCTTCTGTAATTACGAAGTTTTGTGGTTTGATTTCGCACAAAAGCAATTTAATCAAGAAAACTTCCATGTGGACACTTCAGGTTTCTGGTAGTGAAAACTGTATGCGTGTTGTCTCTTTCTCTAACGGGATTCTTATTAACTTTATACATATTTGTACAATATCACAAAATGAGAAAAAGTAACTGGGACAACAAAAAATGTACAACAACAATGTACTCACACATTTTATGCTCTAGTTACAACTTATTTTTACCTCTGTGGGATATTAATTAAGATCCTTCTGTAATTAAGGAATCTTCTTTGTTTGGTTTCTCGCGCAAGCAATTTAATCAACAAAAAATCGATGTGGATACTTCAGACTTCTAAGGGCCCTTTTGTTGTGGCTTTTTTTAGCTTTTTGGCTTTGGCAAAAGCCAAAAAAGGCACTTAAATAGGTGCTTTTTTGGCTTTTGAATTTTGGAAGCCAAAAATAAAGATCCTATTCTTTTGGCTTCCAAAACCCAAATAGGTGTTTTTTTGGCTTTTGCCAAAGCCAAAAAGGCAAAAAAAAAAAAAAGCCACAACAAAAGGGTCCTAATTGTACTTCATGACCGTTTAGGTATCGAGTTGGAGTTTGCACAGGAGCTGGAGAAAATGCCAGTTACCCAACTCTCTATGCTGGAGCTACATATCGAAGCAACCAATCATGATCCTGGAGCGCTTTCTCTTTTTCGTTTTTCTGGCGGACCTGCCGCGCAAGATCTTTGGTCTTCCCCTGGCCTACGATTCAGGTGAGATCCCATGTAGATCTAACTTTCTATTCACTCGTGGGATCCGGGCGGTCCGGGGAGGGTCAAGCAAAGGTAGCATGACCAAAAGTGAACCAACCCCTTGGACTGCTGCGAAAAACACCATCTGATTTCAAAGTAGCCCGATCTAATTCAAAAATTTGCCCGTTTTATGAAATATCTGCTGAGAAAGCAAAAAAAAAAAAATCAAGACAGGTAGTTTATCTATCACCAAATAGAGATGAATATTATATGATAGCAGCAGGAAATTCTTTGTCCTTGAATCAAGGTATTCAGGAAGAGCAGGTTGTTCCAGCTAGATACCGTCAAGACGAAGTTGAAGTTGGAGTTACCAAAGTTTGGGGAGTCGGTTTCGATTGAGTGTTGTGTCTCTTTGGGATGCACCACATTAGAACCAATACGAGAAGGCCTAGGGTCATCCTAGAGTACCACCACTTCAATGTAATTATGTCTTCACGCTCACGCTCTTTATATATCTTATTACTACATGCATGGTATCTTTGCATGTTAAAAAAAATTACGTACGAGAATGTCAAAATTATCCTTGTGACAAACACATGGACTGGAGAAGCCAAAGTAATTCCTTGCTTCGTCTTGAACAAGTCGAAATTGAAGGTTTCAATGGAGTTATGGAGAACATCGACAACTTGAATCACATCCGTTGCTAGGAGCCTACGAGATGAGGAAGACCATATCTCGTATGCACAACATAGTCAGGCGTATTAGAACAACTTCTAGTCAAAAGAACCATTCCAAAAAAAACTTTTAGTTGCATCTGAAAGGCAGCAGATTCAATGGAGACTATAATGCAATGGCAATGTACAGTTACACAGCACATTCCATCTCTTTTTCTGCAACTCTATATATGACAACTCCGAACCGAACAGGACTAAACAGTACCCTCAAACTCAAAGAAATTGAACTGTGATTTGCTTGTCTAATAAAAGTTCGGATCTCTCTGTTTCTTTGTCCCTTTGGGGAAGCTGCCTTGTAGAGGATGACCAGGATACGATCGGGACTCTCATGTTGAACTAACCTCTGGAGCTAACCACAGTTTCACCTTTTTGTCTTCCCCGCAGGTCGCCAAGAGAAAGGCAGGAGCGCCACCTGAGGGAATGAACAAAGTTTGATTTAGGCATCCGAAATGCATGTTCGGGCTTGGAATCTTACACCACAGAACTAAATAAAATGATTTGCCAATGGAGACAATGCGAGTGAGCACGACACAGAGTACATCAGCTATCAGATCATAAGTATATCAATATGCACGAGTCACAGGCTTAGATACTAAGAAGATCCAGAACACATATGCCATTTTATTTCCACTACAACCTAATCAGGTTTCTATGAGATCCAGATCGCAAAGCAATGTAAACAAAAAATTACCATTTGGAATAGTCCGTGGAGCCCAAGCAATGCCAGCTATATCACCTGAAGTATATACAGAGAACACTGTCACCCCATATATTTTTTAGAGCAGAAGAACATAAAGAGGATTGAACCTGGAAAATAGGAACTTTACGCACCTTCGTGAGCCTTCTCAGCTGTATCCAAAACTGCACCAGTTTCTGCACATAACCATTGCAACGTCGATCCACTTGTTACAGCCAGAACTTTGGCATCTGGGGAGATGCCCATGTGATTGTATAAGCAAGGAGAACCTTCTGAGTCATGCAGCGGGATTGCCAAAACTCTCAAGGTTTTTGGATCCTCGTCAAGGTGGTACCTTACTGTAAAACAGAAATCATTAACTCCAAAGAAAGAATAGAGAAGCAATATATAAAAGAACAGTACAAGATTAGCATAATGACTTATATAGAGGCTAAACTCTATTTTATCAGGAGTTCAGGACACGTATACAATACTGTAAAATCATGATGTTGATGATAAAATGATAGAGCATTTAACTGATATGGCATGTAACTGATATGGAACAACAGGGTAGCAGTTGATAAGTGTCATGACCTCAACTATATAATCAAGCACGTGACTGGTCACTACATCTAAAAAGCATAAAAAAATGATTGTTGCAACTGCAATATTTGACAAATTGGTTAATGAGGCAATCAAGGACAATGGAGGTTGGTAGATTAAGAACATACCATTGATATTCCATACTCGAATAGTACCATCTTTTGATGCCGTAATGATCTTCTCAGAATCCGGAGTGAAGCACAAACTAGTAACAGCACTCTGCATACAGAAGTTGTCAATCTCCGTCCAAAGGAACAGTGAAACTTGGATAAAAATTGTAACCAAAAACAAATTTGACCTTGTGACCCTTGAGTTGCATCACTCTGTTGACCTCCTTCACTGAACTATCCTTTGAGTAAACAATCTCCCACACCTATTTAACATGTAAATACAATCATAACTCGCGACGCAGTAAATGAGTAAAATAGTGAGCGTCATTACAGATGAACTCTACCAACCTTGACATCAGCAGTGAAAGCTGCAGCAGCTATGAAGCGGCCATTTGGGGATATGTCGGCCATATTGTTTTTTAACTGATTAGTGTCAACTGTTCCCAACTCCTTTCCACTCTTTCCATGCCAAATTTTGATATCAGTTGCTGCAAATAAGTTTTTGAAATAAATCTTAGTACAAAATAGAAGTTCTACCCTGGAATGAAGTCCTTAATGTTACACAAATTTGTTTAATATGACTATGTTAGGAAATAGCATATTCGTAATTCTTATGAGTTGCGTAAAAAACAAATGCATGTTCCCTCGAGCTTTTTTTTTGCTAAATCCCTAGGTGGCCTATTTGCAAATTAACTAATACTAAGAAGTCATGCGCTGAGTGCATTAGCTCATTTTACACGTTTTCCCCTTCAATACTGTCCTTGATATTAATTCTCCACCCCGATTATATCTCAAGCCACCAGAGTTTTCTCGCTAAACCCGCACGTGCTCCTCGTTATCCTCCCGTCTAATTAAAGCCTTGTCCAATTAAAGTTGAGGGAGTAAAGAGAAACGGGAGAGCAAGTTGTGTGCAAGGGATGAAGTAGTTCATGCAACATAATTAGGGAGAATGATGGATTAGCACTGGTTTAGACAGATTAATGAGGGCAAGGATAAAAAATCAAACCTGCTCCTAAGATTTGGAAAGTCGCCATCTAAATCAGAACTTCTTAAAAAATTATGCCACCCAAACAAATGGATCGGATAGTTCTTAAAAAACCAGACCATACCAGCGATTCAACTGGGAAAAGACAATCTGGTGTGTTGTCTGGTCCGGTTTGTTCAATGAACCTTTTTTGAGAGGAAACAAGGGAGAAACATCCAGCACTGGCCACTGAGTAAACTCAGAACCTCAACCTACAGCATCATGTATTCGGAGAAACCAAATACCATGTGGACCAACGATTCCTTCTAGGGGTATTGCAAGCAAGTAGTAACATATAATGTCTTTTTCAAAGCATGTAATATAAACTGACTAGAAACTGAGGCAAAATTAATAAAACGCAATATGCTGTAACGTGGACGGGTTGATTTGGATCACGAAACGGTGAGGCGGACTCTTGGCAAGTCATTTCTCACCTTTTATTTCACATATTCAATATGAATTGTTATATGCTCAGCTAAAACATCATTAAAATGGTGAGATGCAATAGTTAAGCTGATGAATTCTTCTTTTAAGAAAAACATCCAAATATGTAGATCTGACGATTTAAATCTGCAAGGCTTTAGGTCTGTTTGGCTTAGTCAGTGTAGAGATCATGAATTTGCTGTCACCTGTTGTACTGAATTTTCACCAAATCAGAATCGAGCTGACCAAGAAATGCAAAGGAGCAGTTGTGCAACATTGAGAAATCGGTGGTTAAAAAGCCAAGAAAAACAAAAATGGAAGAATCCAAAATCAATTGGAAAATATGGCCACTTTAAATTTGGATGGGGCAAGAGCACACACAACGCACCCATCCAATCGTGAAGCAGCCGTCCATCTTTGTGGGCACATTGTGCAAAGGGTGACTCGTCCATGGAAACAACCGAGCACCCGTTCGTCTGAGCCGTCTCATCGAACACCAAAACTCGCAGCTTCACAAAACAAAACAAGATCCAAGCGAAAAGATATTCTTTTGTTTTGGTGTTTTATAAAAAGTATAGACAGCTATTATTGCTTGGAATTAAGAAATGGATCTCCAAACAATATTCTCCTGACTCATCAATCTAGGCTCCATGCGCCAAACATGACGCCGTTGAAGAGGTGTGTGCTGTTGACCCAATATACTGCCCAAATCCATCCTGATTTAGCACTAATTAAAACGAGTAGAACAGAAACTACAATCAACCGGCTCCCTCACTTGTCAAATTTTACAAACTATGACAACTTTCTGTTTATGTTCTCTAACTTGGACCAAAATCCCTACCGGTCCGACTTCCCACAATCTCACTACATGCACCTCAGAGATCCAGGCTAATCAAAGATGTGTGAGGTGAAATGCACCAGCACATGACAATGAACAGCATATATTATTCCATATATAACTGAAACACGGTGACACATTCCCCAAGTTTACTACTTTACCAAATATCCTAAATGTCTACGGTATTTGAGGAATGGATCTTAATCACTACAGTAAAAGGCTCTGGCTGCATGTCTATAATAACAGAAAATATTGAAATAATAAATGCTCAAATACAAATTAAGATCCAATCATCCAAATGTAAAATTAAAATAGATGTTTCCACACAAACCGAACAACACAGTAATTGCACATGTTTTGTAGACCGTTATATCACCAAGATGCATGGTATTAAAGGCTACTATATTAAGCAGGTCAGATTCATGAGTAATAACTATTTAAAACAGAAACAATCCTAAGAAAGTACACAACCCATACCTTCAGAGCAAGAAATGACAATCGTGCTCCCATCACCAGTACCATGGGTCGCACGAGCTGCTGCGAGGTTCAGCACAGATTCTTTGCCATGAATCTTTTTGTGGTCCCACTTGATCTCGGGTGGGGAAAGCTTGCCCTGCTGTTTGTTTCCCCCAGTTGGAGGAGCACTGACATCCGCATACATATAGAGGGACGAGCCTAAGAGCGCTTGTGCTGCCACAATGACGGATGATGTCCCTTCCGAGAAGGCGATGGCAGTAGGATGTGCCCCAGCAGGCAAGTCTATCTTCAGAATCCTGCAAAACCGCCCCAGCATGAGCATATATAATATATTGTAACAAAGGGTAACTCGTATAGAATTAAGATGACTCACTTAAAACTCTTGCTTGAGGCATCATCGATCCTAAATACTCTCACAGCTCCATCGGCGCATACTGCCACAAGAAGCAACAACTGGTTAATAAGTATTATAAATTGAAAGAAGCAATCATGATTGGTAGATCAGGTGAAACAATTAATAACTGCACGGGTGAAGCCAAGTTTGAAAAACTTTATTACTATATCGTTAAGGCTTGCCATATCAGCCCAACAAATTAATGATTTATACGGAAAATTTTGAAGTTTTCGCGCGAAAAAAGACAGGTCCTGATCATATATAGAAATATTTCAATGTTTCACTAAGGCGTCCCACATCAGCCAGACAAATAAATGACCCACATTTTAAGTTTTAAGGTTTTCGCGCGAAACGACATACGTCCTGACCAAATGAAAGCAGAAACCTTTCAATTTACCACCAAAGCATGCCGTATTAGCCGTACAAATTTCAGAGCGGAACAAGACATATCATGATCAAGAGTATGGGCTCACCGGTGGCTAGACTGCCAGCGTCGCCGGAGAAGCTTAGGGCGGTGACGCAGTCGGTGTGCCCCCTCAGGGTGTTGACGTCGAGGCGGTGGTGCTTCTTTGCGGCTTCCTGCAAGAAGAAGAAGAAGAAGAAGAAGAAGAAGAAGAAAGTGCAACATGGTTGAGTTCAGATCACGTTCACTGTACAGTTGTATACATGAATTATGTGTACGGGGAATGCGTTGAGATTTAGGGATAGTGTGATGTGTTCCTAGTCGAATCGATACGATACCAGGGTCAGTCAGTCGGTGAGCGCTGGTGGTAGTGGACCACGGCATGGGGCTACTAAGTGTATGTGTGTGAAGGAAGGGGAGGGGGGTGGGAGATGATGAGATGGAGAACCTTATCGGCGGCAGCGGCGTGGTGGTGATGTGGGCGGGAACCCTTCCTGGGCTGGTTGGATTGGCGGACCTGCTTGGGAAGGTCCGGGGCGGCGGCGGTGGCGGAGGGAGGGATGTGCGCGATGTCGGCGCGCTTGCGGCGGAGGTAGCCGGCGAGGAAGACGAGGGCGATGGCGCCCCCGAGGATCGCGGAGAGGAGTGGCACGGAGAGCGCGGACGCGACCTGCACCGCCGGCGCCGCCATCTGCTTCCCCGCTGCTGCTGGCTGGCCGGAGAGGGAGAGGGAGAGGGTGTGTGGAACTGGATCTGTGTTTTTTTCGCTAGACAATTAAAGACTGCAGGCGTCTGTTGCGGGCCGTATACGCCTACCTTTTATTTCGGCCCAAGCCCGGCCCGGTCCGGCATGCAATCTTGGCCCAGCCCGACCCGAGAAAACAATTTGGGTTGTGAAGCATTTTTTAAACCATGAACAAGCATGCACCTTGAATTTCATTAAACCCATGAACTGTTTTAAATCCTTGTGAATATATTTTTGAAACACGTGAACATTTTTCGAAACATATTGAATCTTTTCTGGAAAATCTAACATTTTGTAACACATGAACTTTTTCTGAACACTTGAGCATATTTTTAGCAAAAAAAGATGTTATAACAAAAAAACAAAAAAAATGGCACATAAAATGAAAGGAACGAAAAAGAAATATAAATTGAAAATATAAAAGGAAAAGAGAAAAGGAAAAAACTATCAGAAAAATAGAAAGACCAAAACTAA